>NW_009260171.1:286862-368134 GCF_000687185.1 Egretta garzetta
CCCCCCCCCGCCAGCCATGCTTTCTGATTACAGTGAATAAGTCGAGTATGATCCCATAGGCTGACAAACTAGACATAAAGGAATTCTTGAGTACATTTAAAAAAAAAATAAATTCAGGCAGCAAATGATTGCCTTTATACAGAGAAAATCTGTATTACTAAGAAGCAAATCTGTAGACATAACCAAGGCTGACTGTAGCAGGCACACCTGCAGCGTAAGCAGTATGAACAGAAACATCTTGATATTCAACACATTTGGGAGAGAACCCCGTGTGTTCTGCCCCACCACCTCAGATCAGGTCTTGTGCTTACACTGAAACCTGAACTCCCTGCTAAGTCAAACTGTGCATGCTATGCTCTGGCTTGCATCCTAGCCCAGATCTGGATGGATCTAGCTGGCATAGCTGGTGAGGAAAATCAGATGGTGACCAACTTCAGCTTGAGCCTTTCCCTCATGGGCAGGAGGGCCAGTGCCTCTTTCAGTGATATGAAAGAGACAGCAAAAAAAGAAAGGTTACAGCTGTGGAAGTATCAGTCAGTCACCCCCGAGGAGCTGCTCCCCTTTGTTTCTAACCCATGGCACACCATGTTTACTTCTTCCTTGTTATAAAATAAAGCTAAATATGTAGCTCTTCAAAGCTGGCCATTCTCAGAAGCATACCCAGTACATACAGGATAACTAGTACATCCCACTGCACCAGTCAAAACCATGAGGTTTTGATCTGATTTTTGATGATGCCTGCAGACCATTTGCAATGGGTACCTGAAAAGCAATTAAGAAATGCATGGCTGTTCACAGGCTTACACTACATTGTATTGGCAGGCAGGGACTCTGCTCGTACCAGAAACCTTCAGCAACACATCTGCTGGAGAGCCAGGAACCGCTGCTGTACTGGACTGCACTCCCAACCTGTAGACATGCAAGTCTTGACCCGTGCCTGATTCCTGTAGCTACTTAATTGAATAGGCTTGTGTCAGCCTGGATTGTGACACCCTTGTTCACTTTAAAAGAAGCAGCAGTCTGGCCAGTGAGAAAGGGGAACAGAAGAGAGCCTACTCCCTGTGTCACACTCTGTGCATAGCAATACTACAATAACATAATGAATAAGAGCCCTAGCTAATCAGTTAGAAGAATCACTGTCAGAAGCAGTGACATTTGAATCGCTGTCAGCAGTGTGCATCTGCCAGTTATGTGGAATTCAGATCATCTGATGCTCTTTTAAAGTTAAACCTGTCCCAAGTCCTGTGTGATTTTTTGGCATGAAACCGTGAAAACTCCCAACAATGGATGGTGGTTGGCTGACCCAGGACTTTCTTCTTTCAGAGTTACTCACCTTCATTTTGCCCTGCACACCTGAATTACTCAGTACTGAACTAGCTTTTCAATAAACTTCTATTCCAACGGTTAAAATATCCATTTCACCCCTGAGAAATAACTGGAGCTTACTGTGCTAAGGCACATCTGGTATGAACCTCATTAATCTTGAAGCAGTATGGTATATGCCCAGCACAATTTTGGCACTGTGAAAGAATGAAATAAGAACGTTCCTTCAGAAGCTGTGAACACCTGGTATTCTACACAGGTTGCTATAGAAAGCATAGCCTTCCTTAGCAGTACACTTACAGATAGAGCATTGTAGCAGCCATCTTGACCTCTAGGGGTCCCTTCCAACCCAAAACATTCTATGATTTTTCAGGGAAAAAAAAAGATTTCTCCAACTGCTGGCTGATGTGTCTTCACAGGTCCTCAAGCGTTTCTGCATGGTATCTACAAGTCCACTGTCTTCCATGGGTGGATATGGGCATGGAACTCTGCCTGGGTTACAAATAAGTTACCCCATGAAATCAGCTGCAAACACTGAAGAAGGATTCATTTCAAATATATAAAGACTTGACAGGACCTCCAAGGACATGTTCATTGAATTTTCTTTCAGCAGCTTCTCTCACTAACACAACCATACAACCATATGCCAGCATTCATCACTTGCTCACTCAACAACAAAAATCAGATCTTGTCTTCATCCTTCTACTACTATATTTGGTGTGGTAAAAAGTAGTTTCCACCTTGTTAGAATATGAAAAACAGAGAAAGGAAATGGTTTTATAAACATTTGAAACTATCACTGTCATCGCTACAGAGAGCAAGCCCAAAATCTGTGCTTTTAAAAACAACACTTGAATCTTTGCATTTCTTCAAAAACATTAACTGATTAATTCCCCTGTGGATCTTTATGTTGGTGGTAATCAATTCTAGTTTATACCTGAGCAAGTGAAGCTAGATGGATTCGCCCAGTCACATCTGAGCTGGTCACCTCAGCTTTGTCCTCTTAGCCTATTTCCTCCGTTCATTCCCTATTTAACTACACATAAGTTGAATACAACCCTAAATCATGGTGACTGACTTTCTTCAATGTTGTGGAGGCAGCCAACCATCAGGGTTCAGTTGTGCCATTTAATTGTCTTACAACCTAAGAGTGTCATTTAAACTTACAGTACTATGTGTGAGTAAAGATAGCAGTGTGAGTTAAAGTTTAGGTTAAGGAACATGCTAAATTCTTTAACTTCAAGCATGTGCTTATATGAAATAGTCCCTTACTCTTTGGTCTTAATGGGATGTGTCAAGGATAAAGATACTATGAGTGAAGTTGTCAGACAAAAATCCAGTCACATGTAACTACATTTTAAAGAAGAGGTTACCTACTATTTTGATGACATTACCTATGGTGTTGCTGCACATGCTTATAGGTTCTTAGCACTCAGTTGCTGTTCAGTATTTGAGGAAATAACTGCGTTGTTAGTTTTGCAATGCAATTTATTCCTCCAGTGACCATATGCATATATCTGAAGCAGCAATATTTTTGACAAGACAGAGCTATGCTTTAGGAATCACGAAGTAGTGTTCTAGCTCAGGTGCCTGAGCTAGGGAAGGTTATCTGTTTGCTGTTTTGATTGCCTCTCTTCAAGAATAGGAGCACGCAGTACAAATAATACTAGTTACATCAGTTAAAATAAAAGTGCTGCTAGACTGGTTTAGCCCTCAAGTTGAAATCAAGCTGCAATCCCTCCAAAATGTGCTATTATTTTGTAGGGACAACATTACATCAAAGAATGTTAGAAAATTTATGACCCGTGGGGAAATAAAAAGCAAAGCTGATAAGTTAACCTATATTTTGGATTATGTTAATGAGTTTCAACAACAAAAAGAAACAACTCCAGAGCAGCCCTGTCTGCATCACTCTTGGGCCCTTTCAGTTGTTCCTTGCCTCAGGCACCTATTCTCTGGCCACAGTAGACTGGGTCAGCAATGTTTTGGCTCCCACAAGAAACCAGCTGATGTAGCCATAACATATAGGCATGTCTTAGCCTCAGACAATTTGCACAGCTTTGGGTATGGACCTGCGCTACTCGGAGCTTGGTGAGCACCAGGAAGCAGAGGGCAACTTCATTGCTCCTGAAGGAAAGCAGCCACATGCTGTTCTTGCTCTGACAAGCAGGCAACTTTACTGACTCTTCGCCTTTTATTCTGAGTCAAGGAACTTTTCTTGCATAAATGTTGGTATTTATTTCAAGCCTTAAGATGAGGATGGTATGAATTTATTTTTCCCACAAAGCTTCTCACCCTTATAGCTGCAGAGAAAAGCTGAAGAATTTGACATAGTTAAAACTTAAATTCTAAAAAACAAAAGAGCAATAAAGCAAACCCAAATGGGTTTATTTGAAGCTCAAGGTTTTTAGGACAGTCACATCATTTTGGGGAAGCTTAACTTAACCCAGGGGAAGGGAGGACGTTTATATGTTTGGGATTGGAGGTCTTAAAGCAACGGTCTACAGCAGAGCAGCACATGCATGGTACCACTCCTTTCTGCCCCAGGGCTCCCACGGCAGCACACCGACCACACACAGCCCAGACAGGGCTTGTCAGGGGCCAACAAACAAGAGCCCGACAGCAAGACTTCCCTCTACCTTCAGCTGCTAGAGCAGAGACAGAGGAGCAAGAAGGAACCACCTCCTACTGTCGTCTTCCCCTGCAGGAGACAGCTGCAATGCCTACAGAGGTGGGAACAAGGCTTGGAGAACCAGCACACACTCCCCAAGCCAGGTAAGCTTCCCAGTAAAGCAAAGTCTTGGCTAGGGCAATGTGTTCGTTCAGAGCCCTATTAAGCCTAAAGGCTGTATGAAGTCTCTAGCTCCTGGTGCTTTAGTAAGACTAGGGTTGAAGGGAAAAAATCTTATTTACCACATCGTAAATCAGCTGTCCTTTGTTTTCTGAAAAAAAGATAGCTGCTGTTAGCTTTACTGTAGCAATAGGCAAAGTTAATTCACTGTCTTCCTTCCTCCAGGGCACTGTCTGCTAGAGAGCACATCTGAGAGGGTCCCTAAGCACAGCTGCTATGTGAGGAATCCGGACCAGCAAAAAAGAAACAGGACACAAGAAAGTGCTTTATTCCAGGGCAACACTCACCTGGATCCTATTGCTGGTGAAACCACCCCCTCTGCCTGAAACCAGCCAGGCTCACAGGCTGTGTTGATGAAGGTCACTTCATGTGCTGTTAGGCCATGACATAAAGTCCCCCAGGCCACCATTAAATTGTGGGTTCCTTTTTATAGTGCTGTGTGTGTTAGTGCCTGAGAATGGCAGTGGGTTCACAGCCATGGAGCCAAAATACGACCCTTCCCATGGGAACAGGATGTATTCTTGAAATGCAGTTTTGTGTAGCAGCTTTGCAGCATGCTGACAGATGTGCAAGATGATCAGGCCACCAAGGAGGGAACTGATGCTTATTCCCTGGTCTGCAACAAGGATCAATAAGAAAAAAAAATTGAGCTCCCTTCACCGTTTTCCTTGTTCCCCCACTTGGATCCTGCGGATCCTCAAAAGTTTTCTCACCTGTTTGGGACCCAAACAGATGCTGTAAACCCAGCCCGCTGGTTGTGTGTTTGGAGGGGGAAGTACTTTGTGCTTCCTTTTACTCCTGGGGGACAGATCTTTCTTATTGGACGGCTCCATTTCAGTCTACGCATATATAATCTCTCTAGCTCTCACCCTTCCAAGATGAATTCATCCTCAGCTCCACAATGAAATTCTTGGCCCCCTGGCCACTCACCAAGAGAAGAGAATTGGGAATTACAAGGCATCTAATGGGCCTGTAAGAGCCCATACTTCAGTATTTCCTGAAGTCAGAATGCAGAGATTATTATCAGGATGCTCAGCGCCTTTCTTTCTCGGCCCCAAACACCCTCTGATGCTTCAGTTTGTTCTCTTTCAGGATTGTCAGATCCCAAAGTTGGAAAACCTTTTGGAAACTTCTCTTTCAAATTTCAGTTAGGGATGACAGGATCCCGCTCCCTTACCCCAAACACATCTCCATCTGCGCAGAGAAAATGTTTAAACTGCTCAGACTCCACCCAGACCCTTTTGTGGATTAAACAGGATGCTGCCCCATCGCACACAAAGCCTCCCGTGATCTTCCTCCCTGCCAAAGCACCTGCAAAACGCTGCCAAACTGTTCTGCAGTGCCATCTAGTGTAGGACAGACACGTTTTCACAGAGCTTCTCACTGAGCCTGGGCACATCAGTCATTCCTACAACGCTTTTTTATTTTTTCACTAAGGCTTCTCTTTCCTTCTCATATAAACGCTCTGCCACGTATTTTGGTGTTCAGAGTCCGGCCAGACCAGCTCTTTCCTCCTAGTATGAGGCCAAAGTCTTGACTTCAAAGCAGTTTACCAGCCAATCACCAAGAATAAAACCATTGAAAGTGGATGGCAGCTTCACAGTCTGCAACAGATTAGATGGGTGTAGATGGCATCTCCTGCCTTTTGAGAAAAACCGAAAATGTGTATGAGGATGTGTGTGAATGCAGGCTTCCATGCTGGGGGTGGTGTGCAGGTGGGAAGGAGACAGACATGGGGTGGGTGAGGAGAAAGGGACTTGGGCAGGGAGGTGGGAAGAGGGCAAGGGATCATCTGGAGATGGGAAACCCAAGGCTGCAAACAGGATGGAGCTGAGGAGCAAGAGGACTGGAGTTGTGGCAGAAGAGGACAGGGAGACGCAGCAAAGCAAGGTGTGAGGACCATGTTATGGATGCCTGTTCAGGGAGGAAGGATGAAGAAGAAAAAATAAAATTAGCAGAAGAGCCGAATGAGGGAGAGTAAGACTGGAAACAGTAGGGATAGAAAATATAGTGAGGCAATGGGAGACAAAAGCAGTGGAGACATGTAAATCTGCTGTGGGATTTACCTGGGAAGGTGTGACAGAAAATGGGAATGGCCAAGCCTGAGCAGCAGCACTGAGAAGCTGAGAGCAAGCTAGGATTGGGTTGGGACAGGTGTTCATGGGGATTTTCTGAGGATGGACCAGTGGCAAGTGTCAAAGGTAAGTGCTGAGTGATGACTATGCACTTGTGTCAATATTCTGGCTTTCAGTTTGATTATTTAAGGACTTAAGAAACTGAATGTATACATGCAAAGTGCATGCATGCACAAACCTTACATTACATTATTAATATAATAGACATTACATTACATTATTAATATATAATATAAATCCTATCTTATACTGCAGGATTAAAGCTCCATCTCTGATCTCTCAAAAATTACTAACAACTGTTGGATGGGATTGCCTATGCTTCCTAATTCATCATGTACCTTTAAATGAGCAGATGTTCTCCCTAGAGAGAAGTCAAGAGGGGGCAGTCTGTAGGGGACTGTGACTGCCTTTTTGTAAGCAGGAGGTTGCAGGAGAGGATGAGCTCATGGCTAAAGCAGCAGAACGATGCCACAGAGCTGGACTCTATCTCTTCCCTTCCCCCAGTGTGCCCAGGGGACACGTCTAGTCTTTTAAGCCAGACTTTTCTGAGATGGTGTTCTTTGCTTTGGGGGTGCCAGACTGGAGATCTATGAATGTGGTTTGCAGAAGGGCAGAGACATAAAGACATAAATAATGTCATGAAGAATTCCCACACTGAATCACTGCTCAAGACTATATCATAAAACCAGCCTGGCTGGAGCGCACGTATACACCAGGAAAACCACCAGCTTGCACAATGGCCGTTTCTGGCTTTCTCATGTGTTGCCAACCAATTTCCACATGCCCAAACACAGCTCTACTTTTTCAGAAGGTAAATGTCCCTGTGGTCGGATCTGCCATGATTTTTCATGTAGTTTTATGGGGCTAAGAGTCAAAGTACTAATAAATGTAACAGCATGTAAACTGATCTTTTAATAAAACTGCAGTTATTGAGGGGAAAAAAATCTTTGTCAGATTTCAGAGTAGTCTATGTTGCATTTTCCATTTTGCTTGGACAGAAATGTGAAGTGGTGGCTGCACTGAGGAAGGAGAAAGCAGCCTCTTGCAGCCGTTAACAATATCTCCAAGCACCTGAAAGAATACCACAATCACTCCCCGTTTTCAGTCCAGTAAGAGTAGGAACTTAGTGTACTTCTAAGTAGCAAAAGGAAAAAAATATGAAAGGGAGAAAAGCCACAAAAAACTCATGGGGTATTTTCCATCCCGCGGGGCTGGCTTTTCAGTATTTACATTACATAATATACAGCTACTAGAATTACTGTGTCCTATTCCAGAGAAGCTTCCGGAAACCAAATTATTTAGTGGCTAGGCATGAATGCTAACCCCATCATTTGAAACACAAGCTAATAATATAGAAGTTTATTCTACCCAAGTGTATGTGCATCCATCATACTTGAGACATTCTTCTGTATGAGAGATTCAGCTTGATGGGCATGTTTACAAAGGCTTTCTTCCTAGGATAATTGGACGATTTTGGTTTGGGGGAACAGAGACATTTGAAAAGTATTCTAGCATAGTGTAAAACACACCAGGATCTGGCTACAAAGAGTTGAGGCCTGAAGAAATGAGAAAAGCTCAGAAAGGAGAAATGAAATCATCGGTCCCAAACGGCCAAGAGGCCTGCTTCGGTAGGCTGTGGTTGTCACTAAAAGAGCCATGGTCAACATAGCTGACCCTTCCTACCTACATCATACAAGGCTCAAGACCACTGGTCATTTGTAGTGCATGAGCTCACCAGGCTTCCCTCTGATTTTCCCAATAAACCATTCCTGTGGAGCAATAAAGACCTGTCAGTAAGATCTCTAGGGCTTGCAAAGTCTTTACATCTGACATGGCATCCAATAGCCTGAAGCTCAAAGTGAAACCCTTGGACAATAGATTTTGCTATTGCAATTTAAATCCTCAGCTCCAAAACATAATTCACCACCAACATATGAGGTCAAGTGTGACAGGTTTATGCAACAGCGGAGATTCACTGCTTCCTGCATGTTCTTCTCTCCCTACTGCCTGTAATGACAGTCCAAGTCAGTATCTTTAGCAGTTCCCAATACCCCACTCATTTTTCCTGTAAAAGGTTTCTTCCCACAGTTTAAAACTATGAAAAGTTGCATTCATTTACCATATTTGCCCATGCAATGTCTGTATTTTTTTCTCAGAAATATGCTGAGGGCTTCTATTCACAAACTACCAGTAATCTGTTACTCACAGCTCGCCAAAAACAGACATTACATGTGCTAGTTTTACCAGAAAGTCAGGGGTCTGGTTGTACTGGTTTGCCAAGCTGCTACTTCTTTGCAGCTGCCACACTGAGCTTTTTTACAAATAAAAGAATAATAATAATTTAAAAAAAAAAACAAAAAACCAGCTGTCTAATGTCTGTTTTCAGAAGTGGAGAGGTGTCCCAGCTTGCATTAGCTTCCTTCTATGCTATGTCTGGTTCAGACTGACTCTTCATCACAGCACAGGGAGTGCTGGAGTGCCGCACCTACGTCTCCTACCTGAGGAGCTCAGCCTGTCTATAAAAGGTCTGGCCCCCTAACCACCCTCAGCACATCTGAGGAATCTAGGTCAACATGTTTCATATCCAAACTTCTTGTGAAAAAGTCTCTTTTTTATGTAATCATAAACCTCGGAGAAAAGGAAACCGTGATCGGAGCCAAGTCACGAGAAGCAAAAGCATCATTACAGTGTGAGAAGACAGGGACGAAACAGGGGAAGGCAATGGGCAGCACAGAGGAGACTGTAAAGAGTGGCCTCTTGGTTTGGAGGAATAATGCAGAAAGGAAGCTGGAGGGGGTATTAGATCTCTTTTTTCTGTGCTGAAGAGGCAGGTCACCTTTCCCTGAGAGCCTCTGGGACCTGCCTCTGGGAGTCTGAAACCAAAAAACATTTTTTCCTTGGTACCAAAAACATCAGTATCCCTCTGCTTTTTCCTGGGAAGTTCAGAGTAAAATTAGTGTTTGCAAAATTTAAAATAGACAGTCTTTACCCACACGTCTGTTTCTACTTAGGAGTAAATGACAGCAGGAGAAAGGATACTTTCCTTGCATTTTCTTTAAATCTTACCCCCATTCCTCCTACCCTAAAGCCCATGTTTGCTGGTTTTATCCTTGCAAAGAGATTTCCTGTAGCCCTGACTGCCACAGGAGCAGGCAGCTACTACAGACTGCTGCAAAGTGTGTAAGCAGCGTAAGAGTGTTTACCCTGGTTAGGGACAAGTCTGGGCGTTTCATGTTCATGATGCCAGCACTCCAGAGTATCTCTGAGGCAAGGTCACCCAGTAATATGCCCAGGTAATGTTCTTCTTGACGGCTTTGCCCATTTAGCAGGAAGAAATGTGAGCTGGCCACTGATTCAGCTTCCAAGAACATCGAAGTTATGTTGAGGCCAGCGGGGTTGCAAGAGGGTGGCAGTCAAAACTTTATCCACCACAAACTGCCCACAAACAAGGTTAGAAACCATCAAGTGTCAAAACCTACAGCTGAAGAGTAACTTAATTGTCTGCTACCAGGAACGGGCTACGGTCCTCAGGGTTGACTAACCAGAAACAGAAACAACAGTGTGAGGATTTACAAAAGCATGAAGTTGTTATAAAAGAGGGGGTGGGGGGCGGGCAGTAACCAGTCACACAGCTTAAACTGCACAGTATGGGTCTAGAAATACCTGATAATCATTAACAGGTCCTGTACTCTCATTTGGAGCACCCCAAAATCAGTCATTTAACACCAGGGAGATTTTTGAAGAGTTTCTTCCAAGTGGGCTAGCAGTTACTCCAGCAGGAGCACAGGTCTAGTTGTCACAGGCCAAACATATCCCCCAACTTCACAGGTATGTAGACGCAAATATCTACTCTGAAACAAGTTATGGGTAAAACTGTCAAAGAGGAAACTGGACCTGATGCACCACCAGTGAAAACACACTTGGAACACCGCAGAGGCATGTTCCTGATGAGGCTCCAGTGCTACTTCAAGGGCAAGAATCCCCATGGATTCAAAGACTCCTGAAAATGTTGTTTGGCACTAAGAAGAAAAGTAGCATTTTTTGGAAAGGCAGAACACCTGTGAGGGCATGTTTTGCAGGGGAGAAGGTGCTGTACCATCCTGTATCCTGTCATGTTCTGAAACATAGATTTTCGACTAAAATGAAGCAGCTGATCGCAGAGTGTGAGTTTAGCAAATGACTCTCATATCAGTAAAAAGCTTTTTGGTAAGATCACCTGTCACACAAGGAGTCAAATGCCTCAAAGTCTGAGAAAGACAAGGCTAGCAGACAGAAGCACTCTCAGTGCTAGAATTCCATTGGCTATATTGAAAAGAAAACACTTTCAGACAGACAGTAGTTTTGTTAAGTTACAAGTTGTCTCTTAGCATCACATTACTATCTTCTGGATTATTTATCTTGTCCTAGGAAAACTCTGGTATGCAAAATGTTCAATCAAAAGACACGATATCTGAGCCTGGCATAAACAAAGGTGTTTTATGCCAAGTGGACATAACCAGGCAAGCTCTTTGACATTCCTACTGCAACAAGTAATTGTTATTATTCCAGCTCTAGATATGACAATAGCTTTATTGTCTCCTTACATAAGAAAGAGCTATCATTTGCTTTGTTGGGCCTGGAAGGGAGCATTTTGTACCTCAGAGAAGAACGACTTAATAGAATTGATTTTAGCACACATGCTTCAGAGTTTGGTCAGCACACTGTTACTTCCTGATGTGAATGGACCCTCAATGCAATAAACGTGTTTTAAAGCAAAACTTTTGACCTGTTGAGGCCTCACATCATTGTTTTTTGTTGTAGTTATTAATGGTTTTTTTTGTTAAGGGCAAAAGCCAGATGTTGCAAGTGACCCCAGCCCCAGTTAGATATCCAAATAAACTAGTAATTGAGAAAAGTGGCAGAGAAGATATTCAGATGGTGAGAAGAGAGCAATGGCAGCCTGGAACAATGGTGTCACTTGTCCAAAATCATTTGATGGGTTTCATATATGTTGTTGTATTACTACAGCAGAGCCTACTAAAGCTCGATTTCCATCCATGGGGAATGAATCCTTCATTGAACAGCCTCAATTACACACATCCTTGTAACCTTTCTTCAGAGATACACCAGCAATTGCATTGCCTAGAGCAGCTCTCTCAAATGCAGCACGTTTGCCTTTAACTTCATTTTGCAATTAATGTAATTTGTGGAGGACTTTTCACATCCACATGAAGGAAAGAAATATTAAGAGAGAAGGGATTTTTTTAATCTTTAAAGATATTTGTTGTCTCAAGATGGACTGTTTGAACATGGCTGTAGAAGAAGAATTAACAGGTTTGGTGCTGCAGAGGTAATTGCAGATCTGCTGCCTATCACACAGAGAGACCTGCTCTTGCATCATTTTTTAGAACATGCCTTTTTGGGGAGGCAACATTTTCAGGACTGTTCTATCTGTAAGCATCCAGAATTTTTTGTAGTAGCTAATCCTACTCTCAGGGAAATAAGGGGGGTTTCACCTAAACATCTTTGGGAGCAGGAAAGCTATATTCCTATTCAAGAACCTCTATGTTTTCTGGTAACAGAAGAATTTACCAGAGTTCAGATTATGCCTGATCTCCAATCAGATATTCAAATTAGTTACAAGGATTAATTAAAATTGCCACCACAAAAAAAGGTAATGTTAAAACATATATGCTTTAGGTTTTAGCCAGTCCTGAACTGCTGTGGACAACTAACCTCCACCTGCCTTCTACAAGGCTATTTGCGCCTTTCTCTGGAGCATCTGGTGCTGGCCACAGACTGAAACTATATATGGGGTCACATAGATTTGGGATGCAGTTCAATTCAGTGACTTCCATTTCATTTAGAAATATCAGTAGATCCTTCAGCTGTGCAGATATCAAAGAGGGGAGACTGCCCACTGAAAGAACTACTGCAAACCCCATTTTCTTAGACCCATTTTCAACACTCCTCAGTTTTGAAAGTAGAGCATCCCCACACTGGTGCTTTGCACCTGGACTCCCCCTGCTATTAAAAGAAGAAACATCAGGACACCAAGTTATCTGATAACCTGAGGCACTGAGAACTCTTCCCCAGAGAGCAGCTTTGCTGCCAAACTGCCAATGATTGCCGCTGGTGCTCTGGTTGTCAGGGCCCCAGATGCAAAAAGCATCCAGTGACAACAGCCGATCTTCAGCTTTAATCTATTCCATCTTTATGCAGTGCAGAGGTTTGACCATCAGCAAAGTGAAAAACATTCGAGCCTACCAAAAAGTACGTCTTACAGTTATGAGAAATAGATAATACCTCTTCGAAATAAAATGTTTCCTTTCAACGTATCTGGGCATAACTGTGCAAGACTGTCTTACCTGGAAGGCACTTTTTTTCTTTTTTTTTTTCTTCTCTTTTTTTTTTTAACCATTTCTGTCAGATTGGCCCCTTGTTTTAAGACAATTCCATGTCTGTGGAAAACGTCTCAAACAAGCTGGAAAGATAGAGTTGGCATCAGACTAATGCCACAGTAAGGAGGTCTGCAGTTTGCCTAACAAAAGACTTTTCATAAGAAACAAACCATCTTCGCCCTTCAAATGCTGGGTCTGTCACATATCTTCCAAATTCACACTTTCTTTTCTTCTTTCAGGAAGAAAAGCAAAAACAGAACCCCAGACCCAACAACAAAAATATGGCTAAAAGCAGCAACAATGTGTATAATTGAGCAGATCATCCTCTTCCAAGTGAGGCATGAGTGCATGCTGCTGTGGCTGCTCTGACAGCTCACCTGCAATCATCAGTGTTCCTCTTCCTTCCCAGCCGCCAGCGCATGACCTGGGCCCAGCATCTCTCCCAAGAAGATGAGCTGAGGAGATGTGCAGAATGGGAGGAGGTTGCTCCTTTGGTGACAGGGCAGAGTCTGCCAGCACTGGAGCCCAGAGCACTCAGTGAGCTGGCAGGAAACTCCCACAAGTAGCCCATGGTCTTGTGTGCCCAGGGAGGTGCAGGAAAGCCTGCATCTTCCTGCCATGAAGAGGAGCAACCGCCTCCTATTTTACAGATCCTGCCATTGCTATGAAGACAGGGTCTGCTTCTTAAGTGCAGGTTTATTCCTGGCTTGTAAAGTTGCATGACATGATCACAATTTCTATACTAGCTACATGTTTAAATATTTTCCTATTACCATGTCAAGGCTATCATTCTGGAAGATCTTCTTCACTTTTCTCCTCCTCACAGGTGTGATCACTTGTCGCAGGCTAACAAACAGCATGGAGAAGAAGAGCAAAGCCAGAACACTTTGCATCTGTCCTCACCTTCCTCTAGCAAAGCACAAAGCCTAGTGAATGCACAGAGACACTTCCAGCACCTCCAAGTCCCTCATACTTAGACCTGCACTGTTCCTCTCCAAAAAGCCACACTTTAGTGGGTGCTTTGCAAATGTCACTTGGGAAGGGAACATCACAAGAGAGCCTGTGAAAGGATATGAGCTCTTTGCTACTTATTTCCTTCCAACATGCTATGCTGTGTGAGCTTGCCCAAGGTTTAGACCCACACAGCTCCTCCAAGTTTCCCCAGTAAGTACCAAGTCTGGTCTCACTTGTGTGGAGATGTGGTGCATAAAGGAGCCACTGAGGTTGCCTGGCATTAATTTTTAGTGAGATCAGAATCTGACCTGATATAGCCTTTGTGTGTGTGTGTGTGTGTTTATTTCTGTTTGAATCCTTTCAACAGGCTTTTCTAGCTACACCCACAAGGGATGCCTGCAAACATTCTTCTCACATGACTGATGTGTTGTAATTTCTGCACCTCTCTGGTGAAGTATTTTTTTTTTAGGATTGTAGCCCTTCCCCATCCTTTTACGTCTCATTACAAAGGAGAGTAAAGGTTCATTGGCTGGATTTCCAAAAGGGTGGACAAATTTGTTGCTGCTAATAATATTTGCAGCTGCAAAATTAAATCAGTGGAGCAGCCAACGCTTCTGACTGAGGTAGGAGGATCCCACGTTTGGGACTATTCCCTTGCTCTGTGTAAAACACCAGCAGTCCCTGGTCAGAGCTCAGTCTCCTCTGGCCACGAACATGAGATGGCTCAGCATGCTGGCTCCCTGCAAGAATTTAAGGCTCCCCTGCCACTTGAGAGCCTAGAAGAACATGGGGACAAGGAGGGCAAGGCAAGGGAGAAAGAACAGTGTGGGAGAAACAAATCTCAGTTCCCTGGATGCCATGAGCAATTGCTCAGGGAGGGCAGTGGAGTGTGGCTTGGACCATCTAAAAGGACAACCAGCTGTGTTGGCTTGGGGCGCAAGCTCACAGCAGAAACGATTTCCAGGGTGACACAGGGTTGTGGTGTCACAGCATGCCATTGCCCTGTTTTGTTCATCATGGCATTGTTTGCTTCCCCCACAGCATCAAGTACTAGCAGCTGCTGACAGATGAGGAAGGATTCCTGCAATGGCAAAGACGGCTTACGTTCCTGTTCCCCACTCCCTCATCCATCACTCACACCTGTCCCCCGGCTGCAGCTCACCAACCCTCAAGCCTCCCTGCCCCCATATCCTCCCAAAACAGTTTCTTTTTGGGTGGGGGGGGTGTCAGTGGTGACAGCCAGAAGGACATCCCACAGAGTGCTCGAGCAGCACACCTGAAGGGGCGGCAAGCTGTTGCACAGGAACGGGAATGAACCTCCAGTGATGGGGCAGAGTCAAGGGATCATCTTTTCTTGTCTTCATACCAGAGGAAAATTTAACATGTTACAACACCTGGGAAATTCTGTTCTTCTCTACCACACTGTGAGCACAGGGTCCATCCACCAGCTTCAGAAATTTCTTCTTCATGTGCATCTTCCACCAAAAGCCGTTTCTGGCAAAGCATGACTTGCCTTGCCACACCACTGGCTCTCGCAGGATTTTAACCTTATGGAAAATGCTTTCATAGATGTCATTCATTGGCTTTTTTCCTTCCCTCTCAGTTTCACTACATTTTATATTACATTTAAATATTTTAAAAATTTTGCTTATTGTGCATGAGAGGTTTAAACAAAACTTTTGCAATGTTACGCAGCATCTGATTGGCCTATTAGAGTACATAGGGTATTATTAATATCTTCTAATTAAAAGTACCCAGTGAAGGTTCACCATTTAAGCAAAAAATAAGCTTTAAGCCAAAGAACTTTCACTATGAGATTCAGGGTTGCTTTCCTTTCCTTATTCCCAGAGTGTGAAGGTATTTAAAACCATCTATAGAGAAAGATTATACAAGGAATATTATAGTTT
The DNA here is from genome assembly GCF_000687185.1 of Egretta garzetta. Lineage (NCBI taxonomy): Eukaryota > Metazoa > Chordata > Aves > Pelecaniformes > Ardeidae > Egretta > Egretta garzetta. The sequence continues at coordinate 302,413 of NW_009260171.1, forward strand.
TATTGTGCTCCTGGAAGGAGATAAGGAGTCAGGTTAAATCCAGAGTATCAGTAGCAATTTTGGATTAAGTCCAACTTGTGCACATCTTGAGGGTATATCTGTTAGACATGGCTAACATTCATGGCTTAATTGTAGACATTTACTATTAATATTAATCTGTTTCTGCTTATGAGTCAGAGTGGTTTGCTGCCAGAACACACTGAACAACCCCAGAAGGCAGTGACAATGAGTGCATTCATTACATTAGCAGAGAAGGTGAGGACGGAGTGGGGGGAATGGTAAACTCATTTTACAAATTGAAGTTATGGCTATTTATTATGAGTCATTTTACTGTTTGTCTCACTGTGTTACCTCACTGGAATCTCTGCTGAGCTTCATGCTGAGAGATAGCCCATGCCCTCGGGAGCCTTCCCAGCCCAGCCAGGCACCGAGCTCCTCCAGGGGGGGACATGCAAACCCCCAGAGTGACTGCTGCCATGTGGTTCAAGCAGGACAGCAAGGTCTGAGCAGGAGCCTCAGCTCAACCCAGGAGCTCACCAGTCCCACAGGCTGCTTCAAGGGGGTAGGTGTCCCCAGGAGAGGAGAAAGAGCTGCTCCCTCCCAGGTTAGTACCTCTCAGAACCCAAAGAAGGGAAAAAGGATGGAGCCTCCTACTCTGCTTATAAGCCTAATTGTCCTTCCCAGAGGACCTCTCCCTCGTTTACTTGTTAGATACAATTCCAGATCTGTCCCTGCAGGGAGCATGAAGGAAAAATGAAAATAAAACTGTTGGACATCAGCAAGTAATGTTTCCTTCATTTCTGGCCCCACTTTATTTGAAGGAGTGGGATCTCTCAGGCAAGCTGCAAAATATTGCAGACGTCAAGAGAAGCAAAGGAAACTCATTTCTACCTTTTAGCAGCAGAGTGGACTGCTTGAGACTCTGTTTCCCATTCTTCTGAAGCAGGATTTGTTTTATTCACCCCAAGGGCCTTGGCACAGTGTGGGCATGTGCAGGGAGAGAGCTACTGAACATCAAGCTCTAGCAGGATTTCCATGGTGGGTCTGTTTTCCCTGTCCCAAACAGAGATTTCTTCCTGCGTGTCCTGAAACAAGAAACCTGCCCTTGAGACTATATAACAAAAGCTGCCCTCTACCCCTTCTTTCTCCTTTACTTTCCATGTTGGACTTTATAGATCTGGCACCTTGATCCTACCTTTATTTAGAACAGGCTGCCCAGGGAAGGGGTTGAGTCCCCATCCCTGGAGGTATTTAAAAGACAGGCAGACGAGGTGCTTAGGGACATGGTTTAGTGGTGGGATGGCAGGGTTAGGTTAAAGGTTGGACTTGATGATCTTAAAGGTCTTTTCCAACCTAAAAGATTCTATGATTCTATGATTAAGCCTCCCGCAGTGCCAGGCAGTGCCTCACAGGAACTTCCTCAGCTCCATGGATTTTCAGAACTTCTAAGATTAAAAATAGATCTATAAGAAAGAAAAACAAAACGGGTCCAAACAAATGCCAAAATGCAGCACAGAATCATTCAGATATTAACTGAAATATAAGTAAATAAAGCAGATAAATGTGTCCGATTGACCTGGTTGGTTACACAACCTTCAAAACAAGGACTGGGCTGAGGATTTAAATGTGTTTATTTCTCTGAGTCATAAGTGTATCAGGCTCCCTGGGAAAGGCCAGCCAAAGGAGATCACTCTCTGTCTTCCCTTCTGCTTCATTCCACTGACCATAAACAATTCCCGTACATGCTCTTAAATGGTAAAAAATAACAGGAATTGGATCTGCCTCACGTGGAGCACACCAGTGTCCCATAATTCTCATTGCTGCCTCCCTCCTGTCAAGTTCATTATCTCAGCATGGCTATTCTGCTGCATTCTGTTTCTATTTATATTGCTTTTTTTTTTCCCCCCTAAATCACTTGTTGTATTGATCCAGATATTTGGTAATTAGAAATGAGAGGCCTCAGACACAGAAATAAGAACAAATTATTTATTTTATTGTTTCTGCAGATTATTTAAATATATATAATTGTTTATATTTATAGACATATATTTTGTATATATACTTAACCTCTTCAAGATAGTGTGAAATTTGCAAATGCCTCCTGTCCTCATCTTTTAGCTGACTGATTAGGCTCCCCAGAGGGTATCAGGAAAGGCAAGGCTGGGTACTAGAAGTCTGTCATCCTTGGAGTTAGGCTTTGCACATGTCAGATCCTTACAGCTGCTGGGACAGAGAGCACCTAGTTCCCAAACTGTAACTCATGGATCACCATGCCTTCAACACAACTGTGCTGAAAATTATTTGGTCACAAAGACTAGGTGAACCTCTCCTTACTTCCAACTTCTAGGTCTCACCAAAAGAAACTAGAAATACCATTATTTATTAAATGTCTAAATAATATTAATTTTCTATGATAGCTATACTTGTGGGGTTTAATAACAAAGAGACAAAAAATATTCACATTGCAATCTGTCTGCAACTTGAAACTTAGGCATGGAAGTGTGTGCTGGAAACACCTCAGTGTGGTACATGTGTATATGTGCATGCGGAGGTGAAAAACAAGCGTCTGACAGGCAAGCAGAGAGACAAGCAGTTGAGAACATACTCTGTACATGGTTTTAACTAGATCTGACACCAGTTCTTGGGCTGTAAATTACTTATGCTACAAAATGCACATGTGCACGCTTAGTGATCAACCTTTTTTTCTAATTGGAAATGTGCAGTATGTGGTTAGAGTGGCTAAAAAGATCTCATAGTAACTTTTGTGAAAGTCTGTCATTCCTGATTAAAAACCTTGCCTACTGAAACTTTTCTCACTGATCTTAGCCACTGACCAACCTTGGTTTGGACTCTTTGTCTGATGTGCCTTAAATGTTGGAATAGGCTAAAAAGAAGCCAACAGAGCAGCTTTCTGCATTTCTAATCTGAAAAAATAAGCAACATGTTGTCTCACTGCAGTGCTTAGACTGTGTGCTGGTTTTGTCTGGGATAATTTTCTTCTTAGTAGCTGATATGGGGCTAAGTTTTGGATTTCTGATGGAAACGGGGCTGATAACACAGGGATGTGTTTGTTACTGCTGAGCAGGGCTTACACAGAGTCAAGGTCTTTTCTGCTTCTCACCCCAGCCCACCGGCAAGGAGGCTGGGAATGCACAAGAAGCTGGGAGGGAACACAGCTGGTTCAGCTGACTCCAACTGGCCAAAGGGATATCCCACACTGTACGACATCATGCTCAGGATATAAAGCTGGGGGAAGAAGAAGGAAGGGGGGAGGGACACATTCAGAGTGATGGCGTTTGTCTTCCCAAGTCACCATTACGTGTGATGGAGCCCTGGTTTCCTGGAGATGGCTGAGCACCTGCCTGCCCATGGGAAGCAGTGAATGAATTCCTTGTGTTGCCTTGCTTGCGTACATGGCTTTTGCTTTCCCTATTAAGCTGTCTTTATCTCAACCCATTAATTTTCTCACTTTTACTCTTCTGATTCTCTCCCCCATCCTACTGTGGGGGAAGTGAGTGAGTGGCTGGGTGGTGCTTATTTGCCGGCTGGGGTTGAACCTCAACACAGTGTATGAGGCCAACAAAATGCTTCCCTGGTTAGCCCCTCCCCGAAAAGCACAGACAGCCTCATTTTGTGCAAATGCTGCCTATGACAGCAGAGTGTGCCTGGCTGTGTCCATGCATCTTGCAAGGCTCACGTCGAGGCTCTCCTTTCATTTCCATCTTCTCACGTGCTAGGACTCACATCTGGCCAGCATGTTTCCTCAGAAAACTAATTACATATTTCCCAGACACTCTGTGCAAAGCCAGCCAGGAGCTGGCTCAGCTCTCAGTCCAGCCTTGGGAACTGCAACATTTATTCGCAGCCCCAGTGCCTAGTTAAGACAGGAGGTGACATTCTTGACTATATCCCCCAACCAAAAATAGATGCCACCTCCCACTTTTAGCATCAGTGCTCCTTCATGACCTGTAGCGTGGAACTGCGAGGGCAACTGCATCCATTTCACACCATCATTGCAGGCCTTGCGTGGCTGACGTATCTGTGGCTCTTGTAATTCGGTGGAATTATTCCTTAAGCCAATGTTGAGTGGAGGTTGTTCACTGTATTTCTATACAGCAAGTAATGCAGCCTGTCAACAGGTAACAGCACTGTTCAGTGTCCTACAGATTTCTTTAAACAACTTAGTTTGTATCAACTCTCCTTTAGCTGCAGCTGCAGCATCTGCTGCACTTACAACATACTCTTTCACTTCTTACTGTGAATCTTAATAAAAAAAAAAAAAATCTGCAGGGGTAGAAATCACACCACAAGGACACACACATCCATCTGTCCCATATAAATAATTCCCAAATTCAGATGAAACACCTGACTGCGGGGATCTTTGTTCCCTGAGTTCAGCTCTATTTCCACTTCCACAGAGCATTTCCTGGTGGAGGAAAGTTATCATCCCAAACCCATTGGATTTATTTTTATTACAGCTTAAGCAGAGCCACTGATCTGTCAGGCATCCCTCTTCTGAGGGGAGGACAGAATAGGGACAGCACATAGTCATAGTTCCTACAGCAACATACCATAAGCAGCAAAATCTGTACTAGAAATAATTCTTGCTTTCTAGCAAGAGTCTCAGGGAGAGACATGCAAGATGGATGATCGGTTTCCATTATTCTTGCTCTCTCCACAGCAAAAAGAAAAGTAGAAACCTGCATCACACACATGTATGCAATGAGAGCAGAGTCAGCACTGACACTTGGTGTCATTTCAAAACTGCAGAAACGGTCCCCCAAGGTTTATTCTACTTGGCAGGCAATATTTTTTTCCTGCATGAAATAAAAACAGATACAAACCTGGGACTTCTAGTTGCTGCAAAGGAGAAACAGTATACCACATGGTTCTGTGTTTGGGGTTGATCAAGATTCTGTCTTAACTTTCAGATGGATTTTCCCCCCATACTGACTGGAAAAAAGAAACACCATAAATCTCTCCTGAAATGGTCTTCTCACAAGATTTCTGACTCATTTGTGAAAACTGTAGTAGTCTGGATGGTTCAGATAAAGGTCAGATGAGCATTCAGCATCATATCTTCCAAATCATGGAGTCTTGCCCCACCACACCATCATCCAGAATGCTAATTCCATGATCACATTAAACTGCCTACTCTACAGTGGAGGTATTTGCAGGTGGAGCTGTAAAAATCAGGTTTCAATGGGAAACAATAGGAACTTTTCACTTCAAGCAGTATGCACAAACTCTCTTGAAGGATTTACAACTGGTTTGAATTCTTTTCAACTTTTAATTTCAGAAAATATTTCTCTTATTTGTAAAGAAGAAAATATTTTTAATTAATTTTCCAGTAAACTCTAGTTTCAAGAATGTTATTAGGATGGAATTAGGCAGTACAAAAGAAATGTGCACTGTGCACATTTTGGAAGTGCAAAACGATAAAGATTAAAAAGCGTAATGTTTTTTAATATGGAGCATTTGGATGATTAGCAAAAAGGGACCACTATATCACTGCAGTTGACAGAAGACAATAAACTTCTGTGCAGCTTCTAGGTCTTCAAATGCTTTCTTTAGCTGCAGAGCAGTCTCAGAATATGGATTAAAAACATTCATCCCAAACGAACTAAGAAGGCAAATACAAACAACAAGGTGCTCTTCAGACTGCCCCAACCTGTTCAGCAATATCTAGCAGAGAAAGGACCTTGTGCAGATCTCAGAGCCTTTGGCACGCTCCCTAGGAGCTGTCTGCACCAGGTGCTCTCACGTCGCACAAGGTGGAAGAGTTTCAAGGGGCAGAAACTTCCAGCTTTGCTTTTTCCTGGAAAACACAAACTTCTATTTGCACTTTTACCAAAGATGAACAAAGAATTTGCATCCCACATTGAAACAATCCATGACTTCTGCCTGAATTTCTTTAGCCTCCTCTGCTTTGTGTCTTGCTAATCTTATGAAATCTTTTCAATTTTGAGTGTGTGACAGATGTCCAGGATGCCTTTCATCCCAGAACCTGTGGCTGTGTGCTCGAAGGATCAGCCAACAGCAATAGCCATATTGCCCCGCTCTTCAAGGAACAGCACAAACATGCCTCTCTGGAATTGTCCTTGCAGAAGTTGCAGCTGGACATTCCTGGTGCATATGATTTGTCGGGGAGACAGAGGTATCTAGAAAAATAAGCCAAAGTTTATATATTTCACAAATATTTTAAAAAAAACCCAAACCACAATTATCTTTTGAATGTAAAGGGAAAGACAGCTCCCTCCTGACTTCTCCTTAGCCACAGGTCACAGACAACAAGAAGATTCTCTCTTCTGACATCCCCTTGACAGGTTTCATTCTGGTCTGAAAATAGGAGATTTGATGTTGGGGGGAAGGACGGTCTGTACCCCAACCCTACCAGAACTGAAGTTGAAATTCTCCTTTTGTTCTTTTTCCAGCTCTTACAAAATCAAAGAAAACAGATGTAGGGAGGGCTCTGTGACCCAACAAGAGTTAAGATGTAAACATCCACAGGTTCTGAACTGGGAAATATATTCTAGCTTGCTCATAGCCTGGAAAATGAATGCATTTGATCACAGTAGTGCTCAGCAGCTGGTCGTTGGATTAGAGCTGGACAGCTGGAAGCCTACAATTAAAAAAGTGTTATCTAGAACACAGTGGTAAACAGAAGGGTTTGTTATAAATGTCTGAGTAGCCAAAAGGTCAAGAAGGAAATACAAGAACAATGGGAGGTAATAAAAATGTTAACTCAGTTATTTACTCTGCTAAATCAGATAGGAAAGTTTGGACTAAACATTTGGGTTATTCCTTTGCTATAGAGCACATCGAAAGTGAATGAAAGAGTGCTCAGCTTTAGCAACACAAGATTTATGAGAAAAATACTTTCTCAGAAGCTGAGAAGAAGTAATACTTTTCTATAGAGAGTTCCTCCTGAGGAATTCTCCAGAACTGGTGGCAATGTCCAGTGCATCTGTCTCCACTTAGGGTTGCATTCATCACACCTAGCTTTGGGTCTCAAAACCATAGACATCCAATCTAAGTTAGTTATCTATATATCTTCCGCAGACAACAGAGAGTGCTAGACATCTTCCCAGAATAGTTCATTTCACAGGTCTTAGCGATCTATCTCTGTCCAAAAAACTCACAAGATGAATTTGAGAGCCATCAGTATAATCAGGTGCTCAACTTCTATTTGAGGGCATTAGAATGTTAAATATTCCCTAGGCCATGCCTGGACTCCCAGCACGCTCTCTTTGAGCGGTCTGGAGGGCAATAAAAGAGAGCCTGCTGCAGAGTGAGCATGAAATCTAAGTACACAGACCATGACAGACCATCAGGGCTGTATATGAGTGTCTGCAGTGTTTTCTCTGTAAGCCTAAATTGCTTTTCTTGTACAAAGCAACCTTGTGGCATTCTACACAAACTGATCGTGTCCCCTGTGTTGTCCCCAAAAGAGAGCTAAAAGCACCAACCACTGCTCTGTTCTAATACAATACACATATGAGTCATGCCAGACCAGAAGAGGCTAGTGGGAAAGTTAGAATAGTTTCAGATACCTTACCACCAACGGAATAAATAAGGGATTCCTTCTCCCATTAAGACAGGAAGAAAAAAAAAAGAGAGAAACTGCTAGTTGCTGAATCTTGGGAGACTGTTATTTTTATATAAATTCTGTAAAACATTTTTTGGAAATGTAAACACATGCAATCAAAACAAGTCAACATTTGCCCTAATCTCTAAATATGCTCGATCAATAAGTAAGGACAGAACACAGGTGGAGTGAACTGATGAGGTTATGGTCAAAGGCACCAAAGGGCCAAGGTGAAAGACCAAGGACTCTTCCAGAGACTGCCCAGTGGATTTTGCTAGTATCTCACATTGTCACAAATAGGTGAAATTGTTCTGTTTGCTAGTTTACAAACTAAAAATAATTGCTAGGCTGTTGCCAATAAGCAGAGGTCTGAATAATATATCATTACACTGAGGACTTCCAACTCATTTTCCTGTGTACTGGGGAGGGAAGGGTTCTCACAGTACTGAATAAAATATCTCAATAATGGGTAAGTTTTCTTACCAGGTTGTATGCTATATAAATCTTCCCCAAATGTAAAGGGGGACAAAATAGAAAGGGGTTGAACAACGTCAGAGGAAAAAGAAAGCAGGAGACAACCCAGAAGAAGCATAGATTTTTTTTATTATTATTATTTGCTGATTTGTTTGGCTTTTTCAAATGAATGAAAAGATCATGAAAACACTACAAGAAAACTTTACCAGAACATGCACATCAATGTCATGGAAATGTATAAAAGTGAAGGCACATTGTAGTAACTGCAACATTTTAAACACACTTTCTTTATTTGAAAATCTCATTCAGAGTTATTTCAGTAGGTAAACTGCAGAAGCATGCAGTACACTATATTCAGCTTTATTCACTTACGGAAAAATCCTTTGGAATGTAATAAGAGTGAAGGTCAGTGGTCCAATAGTAATTACTTTATCCAACATTTGTATCCCTTCTATACGATTCTATAAATTGATTTTTAAATTCTGTAGGAAGACTATCACTCTATTAAAATCTATCATATTTTTTCCATAAGGGCTACGTGCAAAAGCGCTTATAGAAAATATTCTGATGTTCTCCTGCAGCAAAAAATCTCCAACGAAACCTGTGACTTTCTATATATCCAATCATTAATACTCAGTTGACTGATACTAGAGGAGAGAGAACTTTCCTTTTCTTTAGACTTAATGGTATTTGGAAGGAGACCCCCTGCAATCCATCCAACAGTGCTCAGTGATGTGAGAAAGGAGACCACTAACACATCGGTGCTCTGTAATATTGGAAGGAAGACCCCCTTTTGCACGGAATTAGTGCCTGGAAAATCTGCTCCCCTTATGCTTTTTCCATGTGATTTGCTGGAGCTTGCTCTTGCTCCATTGCTGGGAAGGCCAGGACATATCCCCTGGCAGTTTTTAAAACCTTTATAAACTGGAAAGTATTTTGCTGGCTTGAACTTTGCTTGCCTAGAATCTATGAAAGATGCTGCTGTTGTTGTTGGGGTGTTAGGTGAATTAAATCATGTTATTCATTTCTGTGCAATAGGGTGGTTTGATTTATTTTTAAAGCTTTTTTATTTACCTCAGGATGTCAATCAAGTCAATTCCCAATTGCTTATTTGTGCTTCCTCCCTTTGCTTCATTCCGGTATGTGTAGGAACTTAGCAGGGGGGAAAGGGGAAAAAATGTGTTGTTCCAGCTTGGTTTCCAACTTGTTATTTTAGTCTAGGTGAGAAGGCCAGTCTGCAGTGGTTCAGGTACCTGCAAGGTGGGAGAGAGATGGGTGTTCTGGTGCCAAGAAAGCAAGATCTTTTGCTTAGCAGAGTCTGGTTTGTCTTAATGACAGCTGCATTTTTAGCATCCTTGAAATCTGAGGAAGTCATGTATGGAGAGCCTCAATGTTTCAGGTGAAACAAAACTGTGGGTTTGTGATAAGAATTTGCAGGTATTAAATGTTAGTCCAGTGGCAGATCATGGTATTTTTTCTAAGGTGATGAACTGGACCTCCTGAACTTTCATTGACTGAAATATTGACTTGAAATCCTGGAAATGCATGTGTGTGGGGATGGGGGAGGAGGAGGCATTCTTAAGTATCCTTCCAGTTTCCATAAAAATAATGTAAAGATCTGAAAATTTGTATAAAGTTGAGACCTTAAAGTCATTTACTATTCAGTGCACTCAAAAATTTGCCAACAATTCATTCACTTACTTGTCGCCTTGCCTACAAAATTCACTGTGGAAGGATTTAAACAAACAGTTTGATGGAAATGGGAGACCAAGTCAAGTCTATATTCCTGTGCTGCTGAGGAAAGATGTCCTGAATAAAGTGAACGTAATATTTAGTGTGCCTGGAATGATGTTTTAAGTTATAGTTTTAAGCTGGTGATTTGTGTACTCTGATTTGTGTAGTCTAGAATGGAAATAATACCAACCACTGGTTCGGGTAACTCTAAATTCTGGGATGGCTTTTGTCTCAATGATTCATTCTTCTATTAAAGAGAACATTATCAGTCTGAAAGCAATCACACTGGAAGACCATTTGGGGAGTACAAGTGAGTCTCCTTAAATCAAGCTCAGAAATATTTCCTGAAATCCATAAAGTACTAGGAAAATATCAGTTTGGATGTTTCTATTTACCTGCCTACTTATATTGCTATTATTGTATCCGCACTTAGCTGCAGATACGCAGAATGTGTTATGAAATACCATGGCTAGTTCCTACCATCAGCATTAATAAGGACTTGAAGTTAGGAAAAAAGCAAGCAAACATGTACCACACAGATTTATTTGTGCCAGTTATTAACGTGTGAATCAGGTAAGGAAGGGTCACCGGGACCTCACCAGACCATGACACAGAAGAGCAAACTGGTAGGTGTAATCCAAGGGCACTCCTAGCCCACATCAGATTGGAAGTACCAATCTGCTCCTGAACAACTCCAATCTCCTCGTCAACTACCCCATGATCTTCTGTTGCCTCTTCAAAGCATCCAGCAAGATGATCCCAAGGCTCCACATCAATGAAGTGCTCACCCGGTGCGCTCCATCGGCTGTTGTCTGACACAAGGGTACAATACATGCTCAGTATCCGTGGCAGCAAAGTACCTTGGGAATGACACATGTTAGAAGAACTTTTGGAAAGGTCATTTTAATCTGTGTCAAAACAGAGTGCTTGGAAGTCCCAGAGCTTGGACGAAAAGAGATTTCAACTGTATTCTTCAAATGTGGCATTTCTAAGAGGCCTGGACCTGAGTTATATGATTCTGATCTCTGGGCTCATACAAACATAGAAAAGGCAGGGTGAGTCATGGTGAAATAGTTTCTGGCCTGGTCTGAAACAGCCCAGATGAGTGCCAATGTAGCTGGAATGGATCTCAACAGTTTTGGTTTTCCTCATCAAAATAAGCATATGTGCTCAGCTCTGTATACAGCACATGGATGGCAAACCCACAGGGCATGGGCAGATGGGCCAGAATACTGGGATGTCTGTGCAGAGAGAAGGGACTCATTGAATTACCTGTATTTCTGCAGATGTAAACAGACCCTGCTAAGCAACATAAAATAACTAATGAGCCATAGTTCAGTGAGAATCACTGGCAAAATGGCATTACCTCTGGCTTCATTTTTTGTTATGAAATTATAGTAAGTTAAATGAATTTGCGAACTTTAATTTCAGTACCTTTGCTCTGGGGAGAAATTAACTCTTCCTTTTCTGTATGGGCTTTGCTTCCTCCTGATACCACACCGCTCCCTCATTTTTTATCCCGTCTAAAACCAACATTACCTAGCACAGTGCTCCTAGACAACTTTCGCACCAGGTTGAAAGGAGAGCAGAAATTCAGGTGGATGGAGAGAACAGAGCTCAGTATTGCCCCCAAAATGTGTGGCAGAGTGCAGCAGTTGTTTATTATTCTTTTTTGACAGACAGTGAGGAATGGAAGGCTAGTCTTGAACTGTTCCTTCCTTCAGGAATGACCCTCTGAATTGCAGGTACAGCAACCTGCATTACAATGGTGCATGCATGCTTATTGACAGTAAAATGATCTGTGTTTCAAAAAAAGCCTATTTATTTTTGCATGGGAAACTGCACGATATGCAGCACTCTCTGGCTGCGGTGTATGGGCTCTGGCAGACCACCCGCATGCTCTCTGCTCTATGTCATCCACAGGACAGAAGTAAAGTCCTGCTGAGATCTGAAGTTATTCATCCATTTCTCAGAGATCGTTTTGTGGAGAATGACTAGATTTTCAGCCAAAAAAAAGGGCAAATCATGTCCTCACTAGCCTAATTCTGAGTAACAGAGCAAATTCCTCAAGGATAAGTTTCATTTTTCACAGGAACAACTAAAACCAGCAGCATGTACCTACTGTTTAACAATCCCTTAAAATAACCCTATCATTAGGAGGTGGCAAATGCAGTCTGGTTCTCAGTGTTTATTCCCAGTTCTGACCAAAAATGTCCCTGTGGGCATACTGCACAGAGGCCGAAACCCATGAAGTGCCTGTAAAATGGTTACAATCAGAGAAAAAATGCCAGCTAACACTAAGAAAACTTTTAAAGTAACAGCACTTCATGAAAATAGGTTGTAAGTGGCTTTAAGAACTCTGATAATTTCTGTTGTCAAGAAATCTGTAAAAATAAAATTTACTTTTCAAATACACAAGGTAAGAAAAGAATAAAGCAGATGGCACTAGTGCCTCACCTGTGCTAGAAAAAAAAAAACGAGCAGACGCCACGAGCACAGGTCTAGCATCCCACAGTAAACCAATTAAATCCCAGTACAAGGGCTATTAAAAACTTACCAACCTCTTATGAAGGGCATTGCTCAACAGAAGACCCCAAAGTAGATATGATATAAGCATATACTGTACCCATGACATCATGGATTGCAATACCCAGTTTGGAAATTGAAGAGGAACATGTTTCTCAGCAACTCCAAAACACACACTTGAATATTCAAGAATGCTTTGCATTAAGAGAAAACTAACCGGGTTCCAGGGCTCCACAGCAAGCCTGCAGCCTCTGAGGCTCTCAGCATGCTCACCTTCAAACCTATGAACCACTTCCTCAGAAGGGCTTTAAACACTGGCTATCTCAAGCATGTATCTTTCCTCAGTTCCCCTGAGGTTCTGCATCCCTTTCTTCTGGCTTCACCCCTCCACGTAACTGCAACCTCAAGGATGAGAATGGACTCTTATTAGGATTATTTCTTTCAGTGTCACCTCCCAAATCCAATTAACATTTCTTGTCCAGGCGGAAAGCCCAGACTTACAATTTCCTCACAAGTCTAAACTAGCTGTCAGGCACAACTTTGACATCTGATTCTCTGTTTAAAATAAAATGCATAGCATTGATTCAGGAATTACCCAACACTTAATACACCCTATGCTGCTTGATTTACTTTTAATAATAACGTGGGTATACTCATGACTTATGAGGCAACTGACTGCCAACTGCAAAATACCCACCCCAAGGGCACACACCCACACCCCCCACCCCCTGGGTCTGAAACACTAGATAGACCTCTACTTTATTTGAGCAAATTTTTTGGATGTCTCTGAGCTTCTGACTGATTCTCACAACTCTGTCACTTTAAGAAATGACCACTTATATACCTAAATCAGCCTTTCCAGACCCACCAGCCTAGACAGGAATGGGGCATGGGGGTAGGAGAAGATCTCTGGGTTTTTTTCTGATCTTCTGCAGAGTTGCAGAAGATGCCAGTGGCCTTGTAACTTCAAATGGCAAAAAGATTGAACTGGATGCAGGTGGCTCACAATTCCATCATCTATCTTATCCACTGTGCTGGATACCTCCCCAGATGTGGAGTGAAGGAGTTCAGTGTTGGTGACAAAGGTCACCAGCATCCAGATCCTTGTCTTCTCAAATATAACTGCATGCTGTTAATGAAAACCAACAGGTGGAGAGACAAGGACATGGGAGAGGACATAAGGCTTCTGGCTTGAAACCTTGTTCTTAATCTACTGCTCTTACTATATCTACAGAAGAACAAAGAACAAGTCAGAAATCATTGTTTAAGGTTTTTCCAGAGTTCACTGACTGCCTCCTAAGAAGGATCTGAATGAAGCGGTGCAGCCAAGCAGCTTCCCCGCAGCCACAGGGGTAGGTTGGATTTAGAGGCAGTCCGGGAGGTGAGTAATTCTGTCCCGTGGTGCTGTTGTGGAGGAGGTGCTTTTCCCCCACTCCTGACACTTGATTCACCCCCAGTTCTAACAAAAGCATCCCAGCTTGATGACTTCATGAGATGAGAACCCACCACTTCCCTTGATAGCTTTCCTCATGCACTGTTAAAAACATAGGGCCACAGATTCTTGCTATCTTTTCTTGCATGGATTAAAGAAAAATTTAGTACTTTCTTTCCCTCAGAGATGAAGGTATTCAAATAGAACAACCAAACCCCATCTTCTTTTTGATAATCTAAATAGCTGAAACAGTCTAAATACCTCAGTATGAATCATTTATCCATCTCTCTAATTGTTTCTGGTGTTCTTTTTTACATTCTCTCTACATAGTTTTTTAATTTTTCTTGATGACATGTTGACAGCAGCATTGAATCTTTAATGTCTGACATGTTCAAAGCAAAATCACTCTGCTACTCTTCTAGGTCTCCTCAGCTGTGTCCCAGTTCTGTGTTGTGAGTTAATCATCAGCTACAAGTCCACCATGAGCCCTTTTCCAGCAGCCATGTTCTCATTTTTGTATATGACTGCCAGTGTTGCTCCAGTGGCTAATTTTATCTATTGTGATTTTACCTTTCCTCCATGTTATGGTTACATTGAAGATTGCTGGCCCTACAATGGCTCATTGGAGAAAGTCCTTTGAAATAATTCATTTGATAATGATTCTCTAGTGACAATTACCTTTTTCATTGTGTTTTATGAGATTCATCTCACATGCAATCCTTAATCTATTTAAAATGTACTGCTACTATGCAATGCTAATTTCAAATATCATGCCGTAGTAAGCAAATTGCTTTACAAAGTCTAAATACACTCCATGATGCAGCTTTTCTGCATTAGTCATTAGAAACTTCACCAAAGATTTACACAACTTTTGTTTAACAATAACTTTTCATGCATAAAAATGTATAGCCCTGGTTTTTAACCATCATTTGATATCTGTATCAATTTGTGTGTTATTTTACCCAAGACCTAATTCAGATAAAGTATTTTTCATCTGAACATGGTGTAGTGCTTTTCTTAAATATTGGCAGAACATTAGCACACTTGAATTTCCTGAAATATTCTCAGTTTTCAAAGAATTATTTAAAATTAGTATCAAAGATACCCTGAGCTTTAAGTTTTCTGGACAGAATTTATCTGTGTCTGATAGTATAAGAACATAATAGAAATATGTTGACTTCTGTCTATTTTCTCCTCTTACAATTACTGCTTATTATATTTTTTCTTTTTAATTGGTGCTGTGAGCTTGCCCCTGTGCCATGGTTTTAGGCCAGAGACACCTATTTTTTTTCTGATGGCAGAAGAAAGCCTTGCCATCATCTCAAACCTCTTCAGGGACTACAAGCATCTCACGTCTAAAACTACCCTCCTGCTCAGCAACACTCAGTTCCTCCATGGGGGAGCTATGTAGGGAACTCAATGACCTCAGGGAGCACGTTCCATTCTTTTTATGATGTTAAGTGTACATTTGCCTGTTCAAAGTTTAGGGCTTTAGGATGGAAAAGTTTCATTTTTACTTCTAGCTCTGTTAACATTGAAGCTTTTTGTGCATAAGCATTAGTGCAAGTCTTCATCATTGCCCAGCTGACATTTATGTATTAAAAGAGTCACGCACCCACTGTATCTCTTGTATTGGCCTGGTTGAACTGTTTTTGTTGAGGACTTTATAAAGAGGAGGATGAGTTCTTTCCAGCTCTGAAATTCTTAGATAGTTTGATGTTGATAGGAAACAATGGCTCTGAGGATCAGGGCCCCAGTCAACTTATTTATGTTTTTCTTTATTTTTTTAAAATGTAATATAAGATTTTAAATAACTTTTGTCTGGCTCTTGAGCCTAATCCACTATTGTTTTATAAAGTATGGCTCATCCAAGAGCATCCATTAAACAGAATTTGATTCATAATCCAGAGTTCGAATTCCATAATTTTTATCAGTATTATTTTGTGTACTTGGAAGATGCCACTCCATACAGGGCTCAGTTTGTGAGATCAGCATATGCCTTCCATCACAAAAAACAAACAATAAAACCCAACATCCTTGTGAAGGCAAACACATATTTTCAACTGACTGCCAACATGGGAAGAAACTCAGCAAAAATTCATCAGAATAGCAAGAAAATTTCTGAAGAGAAGGGAACCATCTCAAATGTGCATTATAGAGAAATACACTAACCCACACCAACTGTGTCCCTGTTAGGAAACAGCTGGCTGCCCCAAGGGAATACAAAAGCATACAAAAGCATACAAAAGCATGAGGGTACTGAGCTTCAAGGTTGTCTGGAAGCACTTTAAAAAATGTGGGAAGGAAATCAACAAGGGCAAAACAATAATCATGATGAAAAAGTGACAAATAATGGGGAAAAAAATTTTCACACTGTAAACTGCTATATTTCAGAGCATCCTTTGCAAAGCAGAATGGTGAGGGTGGTGATTACCACAGTAAAAGAGATACGTTGTACCAAAGGGGTCCCTTAAGCCCTCTCCCTTGAGTGGGTCCATTTGACCCTGGAATGGTCCCACACAGCCATGAAGAAAACGGATGCCATCTTCTTCTAGCCCCAAAACTAGTTGTCCTCAATGCATATGCTTATCTTCACAGGTAACATGGGCTTGACCAACAGCTTGCAAAACAGTCAGCCTCTATACTAAGTAACCAGTCAGTGCAGCTCTGTTTAGCTTAATAATATTGGCCAAATGTAAGCCTGGCGTGCTTTCAAAATGTGGCTTCACAACTCCTATTCATCTCTCTTGTAAGTCGTATGGCCTCCCAGGCCCTTCTCCATCCATGGTTGCCTGCCCTATGCTTTGCAAAACACCAGTGTTTCTCTGCCTTCCTTGACACTTTTGTCCCTCTTTAGGTCCCCTTGGATCCGTGCTCTCAATTCACACTGCTGTTCTTGCACCCCCTCAAGCAAAATTGGCCTTTTCTCTAAGAAATCAGCACCTGGGGACTGGTGCAGACAACACCTTCACCCCCTCCATCACTTCTGGTACCACTGCATGCCTGTGGCCCATTCCTTTCGCTGAGGCGCACCCTGGCTCTGAGCCTGTGCCAGGAGAGTGGCCCCGGGAAGGACCTGGCAGCCACACAGACCCAAGCAGCTTGACAGGGCAAAGTCATCTTTAGCTTTTGGCCACAGATGCCATACTCTGCATGAACAAAGACAGAGTTTCTTTGTTTCAGGAGCTAAGGACTTGGCAGACAAGATAAAACATCTCAGATAAAGAACTTGTGTCAGTCTCCACTTGGCTGTTTCTGAGATTTCTGAATGTTTTGGCAAACTTCAACCCTCTCCTCAGGACCTGGAAAGCAACTCCTTTACTTTGTAGTACAACCTGCTTTGTTTCCACAGGTTGCCAGTGTCTTAATCATGGTGCAGGCTAGTATAAATCTCTGACCTGGCCGGCATGTTACTGCAGCCTGCCAATTAGATGTCTGCACTTCATACACGGCTTGATGTCTTAGCAGTTGAACATTTTACACTGAAATGGGGACCTCCAGACTTTACCCAGTGAACTGGAAAGTTCTGGGCAAATTGATCTGCTGCCTCACCTGCAGCCTTAATTTTACTGTCCGAGCCAAAACGGTTTCTGTCCATCTGATAGCTCTTAATTCTGACCTGACCCCAGAGGACACGCTGCAGCACTCTGGTGGGTCAGAACTGCTCATTGCAACCGAGAGGGGCCCTTCCAGTGCTTTTTAGACAACAAAATGTTTACCCTTGCTCAGCTGCGGCCATGCTCAGCCCAGCTGTGGCCACGCTCAGCCCAGCTCAGCTTAGAAAAAGTACACGTGTCCTGTTTACAGCTTTAGCTGAATGCAGGCAGGAAAGATAAAAGATTTGCTTTATAAACTACTGATACATAGCCTAAATCTGGCTCGGGAAACAAGAGATCAACAGCTGTGGAGCATGGGATTTTTAATTCCTGGACAAACTATCATGGTTTTTTTTCCCAGTGACATGGCCAATTCCCAGCCCTGCAGCCGAGATACTGCTGAAGCAAAGCAGCTTGTGAATCGGCTGGAGGGAGAATAATGAATCTGAGACTCTCTCCCAGCCTCTGCTGCAGATTTGCAGTGTAAATGAAATAGCCCTGTGCCTCCGTTTACACCTCCGTGAAGGAACTAAACTGTCACGGTGAGGGTGAGTAAAAGACTTCATTGATTCTCCGGAGCATTTTGAAGGCAGGTGACTGAAAGCATCAGAGCAGGTAGATTAATAGGAACGTAATTAGAGAATAAAAACATGATTTGCAAATGATAATACCATAATCAGAAACTGTTGAGTATTAGAAAAATATTTTTTGCAAACTTCAGGGTTTTTATTTTGTAACACCCATGTTTCTTCCTGGTCAGTCAGCAACAGACTACCACATAAGCAGGTCTTCATCTAATACTTATTTATTCCTGGTAAAACCCATATGTAAATCAGACAGGGAGATTTCTAAGTCAGAACAAGCATTCACTATTTGTACTGGAAGATACAAAATTCACGAAATTTAATTTTTCATCCAATCAAAGGCCTGAAATAGCTGCAGGTGACTCAGTTTACCAGTCACATGTGCCATCCACGTAGTCAAACATATGGTTTATGTACATGCACAAGTAATGCAAAAAACCCCCAGCCTTTACAACGCCTATATTTAGATAGAGACACTTCAGAAAGAATAATTAACAAAGCAGGGACAAGAGCTTGCATACGAATTATTGTGTAAAACCTGCTAACCCCACTTGCATTTGAAAACATGCAACAACGCTTCCACACTCTGCTTTGCTTTGGGTGTTAAATATGCCTGGGGAGACAGCAATCTGCTGTGGAAAGGAGAAAGGTGAGCCTGGGCTGTGGGCGCAGGCAGGTGTGGAGCAGCACTCAGCAGCCAGGGCTCCTGCGCAGCCCTCCTGGACACTATTCCCGCCTCGGAGGAGGAAGGCTGACACACTGCTCCCTCCTGCTAGGAGGTTTCAGTAGCTCCGTGCACTTACCAACAGCATGTTTGAGCGATATTCCCTCCTTTCCTACCCTCTGCCCCCTGCCTGTCCCCAAGCACCCCAGAGGAGCTGCCTGGACCCCTGCGCCAGTCATGTCACTCCTGCCTGCGAGCACCTACACTTTGGTGGAAAGCAGCAGAGCCCACACTCCTTCTGGTCCAGACCTGTAAAGAGCTGCACAGGCAGAGAAAGTGGGCAAAGAAAACTGTTGGGGACCCCTGCCATCATCCATCCCTGGCTGAGCAAATCAAAAGGTTTACTAGTTGTCAAGCAGGTCTAGCAGGATGAAAGGAAGTTGGCAAGAGAAGAGCGGGGTCCAAGCAAAGGGGAATAAAGAAACTCCTCAAGAAGCAGCCAAAACAGTAAGAGGATGCAGGCTTGAAAAGTCTGCGGCTAACACCAACAGTATTTCTGAGGATTTGTACAAACCGAAGCAAGCTCTTCTTGCCCATCCTTTATTTATTATCTCACAAAGGAATAACAAGTCAGAAGAAAAGCATCATGCAAAACAGAATGAAAAAAAGGAAACATTTTCAAAGTTGCTCCAATATGTAAAGATCCTGTGCTCCGATGCAGCTTCTTAGATCACGGATGCAACTCGGAGTTCAGTGTTACCAATATATTTATGTATATTTTTGCTAATAAAGATCCTAAACACTGCTGTCAGTAATGCATTAAGCTGAAGAAAAAAAAAAATCCCATTAGGGTCCTCATATTTGTGTATGTGTCTCTCTGTTCTTGAAGAGATGTTGCCAGAGAACACAACCGGAGAACCATGAGCCAACAATCTTTTATATTCACATAATGTCCTTTGGGATTGTGTACGTTCTAGCACAAAGCCATATGTTATGTGATCATGGAGAATAAGCATTTAATCGTTACTATTATATACGGCCATGCTTTTGTTTTGATGGATCAACTGAGCATTGTTTGCATAGCAAGCACCATAGAGTCTACATTTCAAGCCAAGTGGCTAAACAAAGCAGTACCGTTTCCCATGTGTTATGTGAACTTCATTATCACCCTTCACATTTGGAACTGGAGGTGACTCTTTTTTTGCATGCATTGCTTTTTTGGCATTTCGTATTTAAATCTTCAAAAAGAATGTCATAGCAAAAAAATGTAGGAGGGTCTCTTCTCATCAACCTTTGAGGACAGAGTCTCGAGAAATAGGATATTCTCCCAAGCAGAGGGAGCAGAGCCCCGCTATTCCAGTAAGGAGTGACACAAGAATATCCAGGCTGCAACACTGATCCATTGTGCTCTGCCTGTACTTCAGGGCAAATCTTACGTGAGGTATCAGCTCCGCCTGTGCCGTGCAGTGTGGTGCCTTTGAGTTCAGACACAGTGTACCCAACCACCCTAACCACTCAATGTTAGACTGATTTTCAGTACCAAATGTCTAACAAAATCTTTGAATCATTTTGCTGTCTGGAGCTCAGACACAGTGCAGGATGAGAGGGTGGGGAATGGCAGATGGTGGGAGAAAAGAAGGAGAGCCAGGATGTCCCAGTGTTATCCTAATCCATGCATATACTTTGTTCTCTTCCGGTGTTTTTCAGTGGTTTATACCACAGAAGTCCTGAATCTTTCATCAACTGGATGTACCTATGCTGAACTTCATGTAGGATAATTATGAAGATGATTTTTTTTTCACTGAAACTATCCAAAGTCATGCAAGGCGTCTGGAAGAAACACCTACAAGCCTGGTCATGCTGTATAGAACAGTCAAAGTGAATGCAAAGAGCTGACTGGTCTTGGAGGAAAAGCTGGTGCCCATTAATACTGTTTGATTCCTCAGTGAGACACACGCAATTCTGGGTCTTTCACTTAAATACATTTCTCCTCTGTGAGACACAGAGGTGGGTCTCAGTGGCTTCTGTCTTAAGGCAAATCTGTCAAATAGAACCTGAGAGTAATCAATACTTGTTGTGGTTTAACCTCGGCCAGCAACTAAGCACCGCACAGCTGCTCGCTCACTTCCCCCCCTGCCCCAGTGGGATGGGGGAGAGAATCTGAAGGGTGAAAGTGAGAAAACTCATGGGTTGAGATAAAGACAGTTTAATAGGGAAAGCAAAAGCCACGCATGCAAGCAAGGCAACACAAGGAATTCATTCACTGCTTCCCATGGGCAGGCAGGTGCTCAGCCATCCCCAGGACAGCAGGGCTCTATCACGTGTAACGGTGACTTGGGAAGAGAAACGCCATCACTCCGAGCATCCCTCCGCCCTTCCTTCTTCTTCCCCCAGCTTTGTATGCTGAGCATGATGTCATATGGTGTGGGATATCTCTTTGGTCAGTTGGGGTCAGCTGAACCAGCTGTGCCCCCTCCCAGCTTCTCATGCCTCCCCAGCCTCCTCACTGGTGGGGGTGGTGCGAGAGCCAAGGCCTTGACTCTGTGTAAGCCCTGCTCAGCAGTAATAAAAACATCCTTGTATTTTCAATACTGTTTTTCACACAAATCCAAACCACAGCCCCATACTAACTACTAAGAAGAAAATTAACTCTATCCCAGTCAAAACCAGCACAGTAACACAGGGTGTCAAGTTCAACACATACAACACTTACAGTACCAGCAAGTACTAGTCTCTAGTTAACACTCTGGTTGCCTTAAAGCTCAACAGATGCAAGAATTTTAACTCTTTGCATCTCTGCATTTGTACCGGTATAAAAATTCACATCACATGAGTATCTCTGTGCTATGAGTGTCCCTTGCTTGAAAAGGATCGAGAACCCCAAACCTCAGACTTGTATGTGCTCATCCTGTAGGTAAGATTGGAAATGGAAGAACTGTGCAATAGGAAACTTAAAATGCTATCAAGAAGAATTTTTCATAGTTCATATTTCAGATTGCATTTGAAAGTCATGTCAGTGGAGACCTACTGTTTTTATTTTCTTAACAAAGTAATACTGAATGTTTTACCTCTTAATTTGGATTTTCAAAGGTCCTCCAGTGCTAGAAAGAGTCCAAATGAAAGTAGATAAGGCTGTAGGCTAGAAGGACTTGAAAAATGGTTTTTCCTTCCTGTTTAAAGACGTGGCCAAGCCTATGAATATATCACTCCTGGATTTGATTGTTAGTTACTAGCAAAATTGTCTTTTTATCCAAGAAACACATACATGTCCCCAAAACAATCAAACCCAAACAATTAATATTCAAACTTAACTTGCTTCTCATTTCTGGGATACAAACCAATTCCTCTCAGCCACCCAATGAGTTACCCAGAAGAAGAAATGGCACTGGAATTTCTTTATTGCACTTTCAGGAAACATGAGCTGCTTTTCTGTGTGCTGCATGTGTGTCAGTCCTGCCACAACTCTACTCCTTAGGTGGCAGAAGTTGTCAAACCTGACTAGTGTGAATAATTCTGAATGTAGCCCTTCAACTTAGCTGACAAAACCCTTAGATAGCATTTAGGCCAGGGCAACTAAGTCAAGCTGGAGTCTGAAATGCTTTCATTCTTCCAAAAGGCTATTTAGTCCTCTTAGGTTAGCATTAAAAGCATTTTCCAGCCTCCCTGTGACTAGTTAACCACAGCAATGCAGTGGTATTTCATGCCTACCTAGCTCATCACAGAATCATGGCATGCTTGAGATTGGAAAGGACCTCTGGAGAACATCTAGTCCAACCACACTGCTCAAACAGGGTCCCCTAAAGCAGGTTGCCCAGGATCTTGACCCATAAACCCTTGACTGGCTCCTGATTCATCCCAAAGCAGAGCTCCATGCATTCCAACTGCCCTCTCATCTGTAAAGCAGGACAAATTTCAGACCCTAATGCCTGAATTTTGTTTTCCAGCCCAGAGGAAGAGCCTTTGTTTTTGCATAGGAGAGATTTCTGAGTTGGATCTGGAAGGATGTCCACAGGGCTAGGTCTTCTACCATATTGCCTGGAAGCTACGTCTGTGTTGAATTGGAGGACTTAGGACAACTAGCAGACATCCCACAGACCTATCATAGCTTTATCCTGACTAACATCGTAGGCAGGACCCTGTGCTCGCACAGACCATCAGGGCAACGTGTCAGTGCTACGGCTGGCATGTCCCAGCACACTGGGTCTCTGGTGCATGAAGAGTGGCAATGGGCTGAGCAAGCTCTGTTAAATCCCCTGTGGTCTGCCATCTCCTGGTAGAAACACAGGAGCCCTTTATGAGCAGATCATAGGATAACATAGGTGACAGGTCTCAATGACAAGCGATTGACTTTAAAACTGCAGCTGGGCTCAAGGAAAGCCTCTCCCACTTCCTGCTTCGTTCGATAAAACAAAGTCAATACAATTTGAAGCTGTGGTTCTGCTATTAAATTTAGGCCACTCAAACACAAAGTGATCTACCAGGTCTGGCAGCTGTCCAGGGGGCGGCACTGAGCAAATGTACTTCTCGTAGTCTGAATATGCCTGGAGATCCCGCGTGGTTGCTGTGCACTAGGACACAATCTGAATCTACTACTTTCACTGGGATCTTGCCAGTTAGTCTAGTCATAACCTCATCTTCTGATTGAAACTTCATTAAAAGGAAAAACGGTTTAACAGATAATGACCTATGGGGAAAAAAAATGCAAAAAATGCAGTCTTTTGTTCTGCAAAATACAACACTGAAGTGAGAGTGGGCTGATGATTGTAGGGTATTCCCAGCCTGGAAATGCAGGATTTTAGGCCATCTAAGAGAACATCAGTGGAAAAGAAGGCAATTAAGTTATTAAAATAGCATATGGACCAGCAGGTTTTTTTTGCTCTGAAAGGGCAGAGTAACAGGTCTTTTTTCTAGGCTAGATTTGCAGACACATCTTGTCAGAGCAAATGGGCACTCTAGTTCCTAGCCCCTTGAAATCCTGTATATTTCTGGAGTTTGCTGACCCAGGACAGGTAACTAAACCCGGTGGAAGTTTTTCCATGGAGACAATTTTCCATGGGAAAAGGCTGATAATGTGGCAACCTCAGAAGGAAACATGGCACATTTCTGGCAGAAGTCTGGCTGCTTATTTGTCAGTTCAGCCCACCTATCCTTTGGACTCCTGGTTTCTCTGCACACAACCTGGTGGGCTAGATGTTCAAGGTCTTCACCTCTCTGCTTTTCCTCAGGCTCTCCCAGAAGATGCCAGGGATCTGGACACCTTCGGGTTTCTGGATGTCAGAGGCTGAGTAAGCAGCTTACTCCAAGCTGAGTAAGCAGCTCACCAGTTCCCCAAGCTATTTTCCCTTACCCTATGGGCCAGCCCAGCAGTCAAGCAGTGGACTCCATAGTGAGTTCCCTGCCCATCCAGCAATTTGGATTCTCAGACTCCCAGGCTCTGCTGTTCCCTGCACTGCTTGGGAACAAGGGTAGCTGTTCACTGGCTCCTAGAACTCATCTGGGACTTTGGGGGTCCCCATGACAGGTATTTGGCTTGTCAACTAACCATCTTCCCATGATCTCTCCTATCTTGAAAAGCAAGTCAATGTGGAGGCAGGCAGCCTGTCTGCCTAAAAACCAGACAGGAGCAGCAAGGAGAGCAGGACATTTCATTTTTTTGTCTCAAGAAGCAGAATTTCCTGGAAGTCCCCCCATGTTGGGAAACCAACCCCAAAGTCTGCCCTTTGACATTTTGTCCTCATTCAAAACAAAGCTCTTCTTACAATACAGCAACATTTCCCAGGAAGAGATTCTCATTTTGCCAGCACCACGGATGGGGCTATTTGCTAATTTCATATGAGATGGGAGCCAGATACACATTCCCTCTCTCTCTGAAGTGTGCACACAAAGGAAGGGCAAGGGAAGCAGAACTAAATGTGACTGCAACTTTGAATTTCCTGCAGAGCTCTATTCCTTAAGGAAAAAATACCAAGGGTGACTTCTGGAGTCTCAGGCACTTCATCTGAGCCTTTTTTTGCTCAGAAGAAAGGCTAGAAGAGTCCTTTTTTGCAGTGAATGGCAAATTGCAAAAGCAGAGGAGGACAAGCATCTAGAGGAAGGGTTAAGAGACCAAGGAAAGCTCAGAATGTCTTTTTCTGACATTACTTTTGAATCCAGACTTTTATGTTGGGAAGTTTTTCCAACTGAATATTAGCAAAGGGGTTAGGATTGAGGAGGAATGCAACTAATTCCACTTATCCTTTTTATAGAAAAATCTCTTTTCTATCACACAGGCAGCCAGTTTTATGAGGAAGACTCTTCAGTGGGTTACCTGACGTTAGGGACCCATGTGACTGGAGCCAGTATCTTTAGCAAATAAATCCTTTCTGATTTGGCTGTAGATTTTGTGATCATATATGGCCCTGGTAACCAAAAGAAATACCTAAAATCAGTTGCCTAACCAGGCTTATGTTCTGGATATTGTTTCTTCTGCTCCATTTAGAGAAAATACAGGGAGTATATGTTCCTAGTGAATCTTAGAGGAGGTTGGGACTTGAAGCTCTTGTATCTTTCACATAATTTGGTAACCTACTGGAAAGGAATTTGGAAAAAGCACCACAAGAGGAAACCTCACCCTTCTTAAAGGTTTCCCTCTGGGAGAAAGCTATTTCCCTTCCTAATTACATTTTTCATAGGTGTCTTCTGAAGTAATGTATTAACCAAATACAATAAATATGAAATGCATAGGGATGTTGCTGGGTGTTAGTTCCAGTTTTCATTTATTAACTTTCAAATGTTTTTCCAGTCTGTCTGCCAAAGGGCTATGTAGGATGATGGTGGTGTGTGTATACTATGACGTATATAAAGGGTGTGCAACTTTATTACCTTTAGTGAATGCCTGCACATTGAAGAAAAATGCCTTAAATCTCCAGTCTCCTCCACCCAAACTATATTTGTTTTTACATCATTCTTATAGTCTTTATTTTAATCACTGTATAATAGATTATTCCAACTGATCTCAGCATGCAGATTATTTTAGAAGGTTCTTAAAAGTGAGATAATAAAGATTATTTGTATTAAGGTACTGACTGGAAATCTGGATGGTGTAAAAGCATAACATATTTCTAAAGAAGAATAATAAAAGCACATGGGTATGTCTCCTGAATGAAACCTGAAATGGTATTTTTACAACTATCTTATTACATAACTTTGTTTTCTTAAACAGTATAGCTTACTATCATGAAATCAAAAAACTGCAGTGGATGAAAAAACCTTTGGATGAGTGAACAAAAAAAAATCGCACTACTCTGTTAGGACAGAAGAAGGTAATTTGCATTTACTGGATCACACGACTCCAGATCATGCTTTACTTTAATATATTCTCTGTTATGACTTCATGGGTGGGAGCAAAGAGGAAGAATGGGTAAAAGGAAACATACCACCATGTCAGACCACTGATCATAGTGGTTTCAGCTAGAGGATGGAAAAAATGCTCCTTCCAACTGTAGTTTTCATAGCCCTGGATCACACATGGTGGAAGGCATTTCATTCATTTTTAAAGCTTCTATTTCCTTTCCTCATGATGTCTTTTTATCTACAATTGTGGAGAGTGTGTTTTATACTCATTAGGCCAAGCTCACCCCTGGTGTAACCCTAGCCAAGCGTGAGGAGTTGGGCCAGGAACACTTTCAGCCTCTGGTCTCCTTCTTTCTGGGATCGTTACCACCTGAAACCAGCATCCTCCCCCGAGGCATGGCTTTCGGGTCGGCTAGTCAGCGTGCACAGACGTGAGGCAATGTTTTCTGCCCAGGGATTGGTAGCTGCCTGTGAGTCCTGTCTACAAATTGGTAAAATGAGATACCTCTGAGTGTTGTGGGAGAATAAACTATATACAGATGTTTCTCACTTCCAAAATGAGAGCTTAAATGGCAAGTTTAGGGGCAGGTGCTGCCCTGGGAAAGCAAAAGAGTGCTTAATCCAGGCATTTTGGCAGATCTCTGAGTAATAGCATGGAAGCAGAACCACAGCTACGTTACTATGTGCTGTTACTTTTCACAGCTCACATTTGAGGATGAGTTTGCCATTAAAGACTCCACAAACAAATGGGAAGTATTCAACCGGTATTCGAGTGAACCGTGAATTTGGGCCTGTATTTAAGCTATAGCTGCCTCTTCTTATTTACTGTCTCATAGTGGCTTAAAATAATGGAATGTGCCGTGAAGATTTGGCAATGCGTAAAGCTTACTGTCTAGGAGCAGAGCGCAGCCCAGCAGTCCACATTGCAGTCCCCAAGCAGAAAGATGCTGGGTGATGCTTGTAGATGATTAGAAATCTTCTTTCATGTAGAGACTAAAACAATTTTGGATTAACAGGGCTTTAAGTCTAATAAGACTCAGGACTTTGAAATCCTGTCTTGTTTTAAAATTAAAACAAGGCGCAGCAAAATCAGATTAACTTTTATCCTTTGCTTTTATTGCTATTAATTGCCACATGAAGTGCCTGAAACAATAGGGAAAATGCTTACTTCAGATATTCTGCATTTTTCCTCTGGCCTTAAGAAAATTGTATAATTCTTTTCTTCTGTTAATTCAACTGCTCAGAGAAATATTACGCAATAATACCCAAGCTGCCTGTACTTGACACAGCTAATGAGAGAAACAGCAGCCGAGAGCCTCCAGCAGGTCTCCTGGAATGTCCAGTCCTGCAGTGGGACTGAAGTGCAGCCTTTGCATGAAAGCTGTATAAAAAATCAGAAGATGCTTTCTTGAAGAATAGAGTAGTAACCCTTTTTTTTTTTCCTGTCCCTTTACAAAAGATGTGAATGTGAATCTGAATCAATACAACCAAAGTGCAGCATTTGGTGTTAATTTAATACAAGGCCTTTGGAGGCAAGAAAAGTCAGAGATTTAACTCATCTTAATTGGATCAGAGCGAATGAGGAACAGCTCTTTGAAAAGGAATGCAGAGATTGGGCGTAAAACAAACACAAAGTTGTTGTGGCTAACATGCCTGGTACAAGGGCCAGTTGCCTTTCTCATACTAAGAACTTCCTTGAACCTAACAGGGCAGTCAGGCCAACAAATTGTTTCAAAGCCCATGCCTTCAGATAAAACTAAAATATGTGTGTGTAAGTATGTGCATGTTTGGTTTTTACAGCAGGGAACGAATGCATCTACACAAAGTCTAATGAGTGAAGGACCAAGATATTTGCACTGTGACATAGTGAAGTAATGACGACGCTCACATGTGGTTGACCTAAACAATATCAATAAAAGCTGAAGTGCCCTGCCTTCACTGGTTTGCTAGAATAAGGCAATAATTTCAGCTAATTATCTCACTGAATTTCTTCTCCCCCGACCCCATTTTGAGTAAGTGAAATAAAAGAAAACCTTCCTTGGCAGTGAATATGTAACCTAGGATCCAAGTCAGCAGGCAATTTACTTCCTCCACCCTCCAGAACTGTTACTTATTCAATTTACAGACAATAACAAATTAGGAATGGCTGGAGACACTTGGGAGTGCAGGATCAGAATTCAGTGTGATGTCGGCCATTTGGAAAAATGAACTGAAATTATGCAGGATCCAGCAAACCTAGGGGGTGAATGTGAGTCAGTAATGCCACATAGTTGTAGACAAATTCAACACCACAGTGGAATGTCAAGTTATGAGTGCTATATTTAAGATGCACCAAGCCATGCCTTCAGCCTACACAGCACTGACATGGCATGTGGTGGTGCAACCTTTTGGGAGCACTGCACTTCCAGAAAGAGGAGCACGGGACTGAAGAAAATACAGAAAACAACAGAAATTAGCAGAGGTCTAGAAAACATGACCTACGAAGACAGATTGAAAGACCTGGATTTGTTTAGACTAGAAAGAGAAGTCTGAGGGGAGACATGATAACAATTTCCAAGTATGCAGAAGGTTGCTACAAAGAGGAGGTAATGAATTATCCCCTGTGCCTAATGGATTAAGACAGAGACTAATGGGTTTAAACTGCACCAAGGGGATTTCCCACCTGGGGAGGCTGTGGAATCTCTGTCACCAGAGGTTTTGAGGAACAGTTTAGACAAACATCTGTCAAAATGATTTAGAAGTAGCTGCTTTGGGCTAGTCAGCTGGTCTTTGGAAGTGACTTCTCAAAGGTTCATCTTTCTTCTGTGACTGGATGACAGGATCAACCTAATTGCCACATTATCTTACAATACTTTTCTGCTCAGAACAGAATTTTGTCCAGTAGCAAACAAAGCAAAAAAAAACGCCAACAAGCCACAAATTCACTCTTGTTTGAACAGAAAGGAAGGCATGAGCTCATTTATTTACATTAACTAAGAGAGTGCAAATGTTTCATTGTGGTTTGTTTAACTCTGGCCACAACATAAGATTAATCTGGAAGCTTTGAATCTGGGAATAGAATTTATATCACTTTATGTTAAATCAAATTCATCATAGCTATAATTCTGCTCATTTGTGCCACATCATTTGCTCTGTGTTTGGTCCAATGCCCTCCTTTTAGCAACATTTGGCTTTCATGAAATTATATACAAGAAAGGCCTTCTGCTAAACACTGCCTTTTGGATTTTAAGATATTTTTTCAGGTAAAGATACTATATGCACTTCAAACATATGAAGATTTAACATGAAACAGTTAACACAGAACACGCTTCCTATCAGTAGCTTCTGTAGGCCTCCTCAGGTGTATCCAGCTTTCAGAGCTTACACTTTTCCATCACCAAAAATTTGTTATTAATAGAATTATACTGTTCTCCCTGGAAACTTATTAAAATGCCTGAGTCCACTCCCAGCAGCACCATCTTCACAAAAGTAAGCAGAAGTACTCTTGCTTTACTGAAGTGCAGAATTCTGAAGAGCAGAATTTGTCTTAAATGATCATGGGAATACTGGTGGGTAAAAGTTCAATTTAGCCAATAAGAAAAAAGTAGTATCTCCCAGAACAACATCTTACTGTCCTTCAATAAGATAACCCTTTTCAACCTACAAGGATTTCAAGGAAGGTGCTATGTTAGTCTTCCATTTCTGTTGGTATGTATTTTAGAACTGCTTCTCATGCATTGAAGCAAGGCATCCTGAATTATATTTCATATTTTTCATATAGTAAAATGCAATAAAATACCATAAGACAAACAGATCACAGAATCACACAGAATCACAGAATGGCAAGGGTTGGAAGGGACCTCGATCTGTTCATTGTTTAAAACAGAAAATACAATTCACTATGCAGTTTTGAAAAGATATTTGAGTATGCTTAAATCACAGAATCACAGAATGGCAGGCACTGGAAGGGACCTTGGGAGATCATCCAGTCCATCCCCCCTGCTAAAGCAGGTTCACCTAGAGCACAGGTTGCACAGGGCATCATTCAGGTGGGCTTTGAATATCTCCAGAGAAGGAGACTCCTCAACCCCCTTGGGCAGCCTGTTCCGGTGTTCAGTCACCCTCAAAGTACAGAAGTTCTTCCTCATGTCAAGTGAAACCTCTTCTGCTTCAGTTTGTGCCCATTGCCCCTTGTCCTGTCACTGGGCATCACTGAGAAGAGTCTGGCTCAGTCCCCGTGACATCCACCCTTAAGATATTTGTAAGTGTTGATGAGATCCCCTCTCAGTCTTCTCTTCTTCAGGCTGAACAAGCCCAGCTCTCTCAGCTGGTATGGAAGGAATAATGGAAGGAAGGATACGTGCCACTGACTAGCTCCAGATATTCCAGGAGTATTTAACTGTATATTTAAATACAATCATCATGTATAATGGAAAACAATATAGTAGAGGAATACATCCACCAGCCATGGTGAATTAAGGAAATGGAAAAGGCAAAGAGAAAGCCGAGTTCATTCATGGGCTTGCTCTTCCCCTCCTCCTGACAGTGCAACCCAAACTTTTCCATCTCTCCTTTCATTCTACACAGAAAAATGGGTAGACCCTGACATTTCGAAAATCACTTAATCCCAAACAGTTTTTAACAGGATACGCTTTGGAACAGTGCTGGCTGCCCCCCCTGTGCTTTCTGACCTTTAGAGCACCAGACCAAACTGCTGTGTAAATCCATTTTAGAAATTCTGAGACATTTGATAGAAGACCTTCAGCTGGGAAAGACCTCCACATAACAGCACACAGAAAGTCACAAAACCACCATCCCTCTCCCCAATGTATAGGGCACTCAAGGACAGATGCTATATAATGACACAGCAAATATTTAATGAAACTAGACTGTTCTTCTGCCAACTGTTTTCCTCACACATTGCCACATATTCCTTCAAAGACAGACTTTAATTTTCGTAAGATAGGTGGGAGATATAGTATAGTCACTTTTTTCCAAAAGCAGTCTGAAAGCAAACTCGAAATTCCAAATGACTTATTAAATATTTACTCTTACAGCTGTCTGTGTCAATTTTTTATAGCTAAGATATGCTATCCACCTTAGCTAACCAGGAACTTTTCATATCTGTTTTTAAGACTGTCTCATTTCAAATGGTCTTGTCTTTATGCCAGAAACTGAAAGTAGAAGCTGTCAGGTTTGCCCATTTAAAACCAAAGGTATAGTGCTTCTGTGGATACAGCACTGTGTTGAAGAGTAATGTTTTATGATTGTAACTCTTTAGGAATTAAGTATAGTCTCCTGTGTCCTTCTATCAAACAGATCTCAGAAGGAAAACCTAGTGATTATGAAAATTTTAAATATAATATTATAAGATTGTAGCACCATCCACAATTGGTTTTTCCTCCTATTTGCCATTAGAAAACCTGCTTTCAAGCATTTAACTTAGCCAATATTGAAGTATGTCAGCTAAAGTTTTCCATTCTCTAAACCACAAGCATTCAAGTATTTCTGAGGAGCCATGGGCGGGGGGGAGGGGGGAGAATCTTTATTTTTTGAACATATGAAAAAATTCTAGTGAATTTCCATTTGAAAAGTTCTAGTGCTTGTGCGGTAGTGCAGATTCTCTCTCACTCCCTGAGGGAAGAAGAGGTTAACAAATTCTTGGGCTACTGAAGAGCTGCACATCTGCAAGTCCTGAAGAGATGAAAGTCTGTGTTCAGCATGGATTGATGATGTTGTGGTCATTGCCAAAATGCCCCAAAGGACTTTTCTGTCCAAGTCCTTGATGAAAGTAACCAGAAAGCACCAGACAGCTGAGTCTCACTTTAAGGGAAGAGAGATAATACATTAGGTTCTCCTCCTGCATGGATCAAACTAGCCCAAGATCAAGAGGGGTTTGGGGGATTCGCACTGGCTGACTGGGGACTGACAAGAGTTAGTCCTATAAGGTCAGAGATCTGGAAAATGGAAGCCTTTCCCTTTTACTTCAGTCCCATGGGGACTGTGACAACCTCCATGCTTGCATCAAGGGTTCAGAGTTTTTCTGTGTCCTCTGCCTTGAGTCTTGGGAATGTTATTCCTCTGTTTTAAAAATGTGGTGCTTTTAAAAAAAAAATTAATAGTAATAATGACAGTTCACACTGCCTCAGCGGATGCGTCAAACTCTCCAAAGAGTTGGTCACTACTAAGCGAGTTGCAACCCAGGGCTCGGGAACACTTTCCTTGCAAATACAGCTACGGGCCATGCTATTTTTCTGTATTTGAACAGTGGAGCCCAGAGCATGCAGATGAGAAAGTTAGCTAAACGAAGTTTGAAGAAGACCATCCTGAGGATCCGTGTGGTGGAGATAATTCCAATCTTGCTGATAATTCATGAGTGTAGCATACCAGTGTGCAGCCACCACATAGAAGGGGATCTCTTGGTTAATCTGAGTTTTAAAGGAAAGAGTATTCAGGTGGGTTATTCCACATTTGCTTTGATTATACCAGGCCCAATTCTGATATTCAGACTCCTTCTGAATATGATCTAGGTGCACTGCACTTCTATAGTTATTGATGAGACTGTCTTGTTGTGGAGAATATCTGAATATGATACATAGTGGCCGTATATGATTTTGCTTAGCAAAAAAACAGCTAAAGCCTTTTCAAAAAGACATTTGTTATGGAAATTAAGCAACTTACAGAAATACTTTGATTTACTTACACTAAATTTTACATGTATAAATTGGGGATGCCTCTTAAATACAACATTCTTTGCAGCACTGAAATTGAGTGATCCATCCATACTGATTGGTGTTAAAGTGGTGGTGGGAATTCCATTTTTTCCATTTTTTTTTTAAAGTAATCTGATTAATAAAGTTTAGAGATTCTTTTATGCCAAATGTACCTGAAATGGCAGCACAAGTTTGCAAGGAAAAGAAAAAATCTTTCAACCAGTCACATACATGGTCTTTACTCTTACCTAGAGTCAATCAACACTTAGAATGCCTAGTTTCAAAAAAAGAGTTGTTTAACAAACCTTTTCTGAGATCAAGACAAATGAACTAGGAAGAATACAAGAAATTAACATTTTTTTCCCATAACTTTATTTTCATATTACTTAACAATTTTTGAAAATATTTAAACAGTTATTAAAAGACAGAAATAGTTTCTTTACATTTAAAGCTGTTTTAATAATATCAGACTGTAACAATAAGGTAATATTTTAAAGAGAAGATCTTTCTCACATATTCCCTAAGAAATTTACAGAATCTAGTGTAAAGGGTAAAACAGTAACCAACAGCAAAGGAGTATAACAGGAGGACTCTCATGGCATTTCAGAAAGACATACAATTATTCTCTCTTTCAGATCAATGTAAATATTTGGTCACAGGCAGATCTACCTTTAAAAATGGAACAGTTGTTATTTTAATTGCATTTTCAATCTAGAGTAAAGTGGTCCCAGTCTAGCAAAGCATTACAGAACACACCTAACTATAAGCACCCAAGAATCCTCTGAAGTGGTGATTTGCTAGAATGAGGTCTGAATGAGTAGTCTCCTTCCTTATCTTCGCCCTTATTTTTGCAATAAAGGTGACAGTACAGCAGAATAACTTTGAGAACAGCTTGAGGAACTTGCAGAAAACAAAATCAGAAGAAAATGGCAGCTTGAAAGGGAATATTACGCTGTTTGCCTATGGCCAGTTACCAGTCTCCCTTCTCTCAGCAAGTCGTCATTCTCAGAGCACCGGGGCCAAAGCTCCACAGGCTGGCAAATATCAGGGTAGAAACAATTGGAGTTTGCCATCCAAGGTGGCTGTGGTGAGCTGCAGTTCAAAAGAAAAGAACATATGGCTTTAATAAAGATCTTTCCAGTGAATGAAGTTTGCTTTAGGGCAACAAACTGAATGAAGATCATTAAGAAGATATTTAAATTACTTCTATGTTAAGAGGTCCAGGTTTCATTTCAAGAAACCTATAGACTTTTCTCAACCAAGCTAATCTGAAAAATCCATTTTACTTAGATTTTTCTTTTCCAACTATTTTCAAATTTGTGTCAACATCCACTAACACATCAACAGTCTGTAAAACCAAAGCATATGTTTAAACCACATAGAAATTAAAACAGACTTCACTGTATATGACTCAATAAGCGAGCGTGGAAGAAATAAGAAAGAGCTGGAATAAATGAAGATGGAAAATACTATGAATTAAATCAGGCATACCAACAAATACAGTTTTCTGATTTTTATTGCTGTTAAATGTAGTACAGGATTTTTCCTTTGTAAGACAGTATGTTGAAAAAGGCCACAAACCTTTATGAAGAGACAAGCCTTCAACTTCATTAGTTTTCTTTTACCAGTCTCACAAAATCGTAATTATGGAGTAAGTGCAAATACTATTTTCTGCAATTAGTTCTACATTAAACAAGCACTTGAAAACCTGCTGTAGCTCAGAAAGTGACAATCTACAATGGTACCTTTTATTCAAGATGTTTACTCCTTGCATATTAGGATTTACGGTTATTCAAACTAGTGAGAAAAATCTGAAAAGCTGGAACCA
The DNA here is from genome assembly GCF_000687185.1 of Egretta garzetta. NCBI lineage: Eukaryota > Metazoa > Chordata > Aves > Pelecaniformes > Ardeidae > Egretta > Egretta garzetta. Next base: position 336,863 of record NW_009260171.1, read on the forward strand.
AAAACGTATCTCATGGTTCATCTGGTTAACTTTTCTCAAACTCATTTTCTTGATCTGTTCTTTGTTTGATGTGTTTACCCATTTGTTTTCTTCCTTTGGATAAAGTGGCTCTGTGGTCGATAAATTATCTTCTTGGCTTTGTATTCCCCCCTTCAACATCTCCAATGACAAATTCTTTTAATCTCTCACAACTGTTATCTCCCAAGACAGTGACTTTTGTTTCTTACTTTCTTCTTTCTCACTTATGTAATCTTAAAGTATAAACTACCCAGAACTGTCCAATCTAATTCCTCCAACTGTATTTTTTACAGCTATCCAAGATTATTACACCTTTCCAAAGACTTTTATTAGCTCCTTATCTACCTCTGTAACTTATTACTGGAAAGATGATATAGCTATAAAATGTCTAAGTAATGTATCCTACAATGTTTTTGTATCCATTTATCTTGTGGAGAAAAAGAAAATGCTTTTATTATTAATTCATCTTATCACAAGAGAACTGATTTAACCTGAGGAATCAGCATTAGATTCTATTCTAACTAAGTATTCATTATTATGGGAGATAATATAGAAACCTTGTTTAGTTTTTAATTGAAAATAAAATAACTGTAAATAAACTGAATTTTTACAAGACCCAAGGAGGTCATCTGGTCCAATCTTACTGCTCTAAGTGCAACCACTGAAAACATTAGAAGAGCTTAGCTATGGCTTTGTCTGGCTAAATCTTGAAAAACTACAGGGAAATTTTGCAACTTGTTCCAGTGTTGCACTGCCCTCCCAGTGCCTTTTTTTTCCCCCTAATCATAGAATCACTTTGCTTGGAAAAGACCTTTAAGATCATCGAGTCCAACCTTTAACCTAACCCTGCCATCCCACCACTAAACCATGTCCCTAAGCACCTCATCTATCCTTCTTTTAAATACCTCCAGGATTGAGGACTCGACCACCTCCCTGGGCAGCCCATTCCAGAGCCTGACAACCCTTTTGGTGAAGAAATTTTTCCTAATGTCTAGCCTAAACCTACCCTGGCACAACTTCAAACCATTCCCCCTCATCCATCATGTGTCCAATTTGGACCTCAAAAACTGCAATGTGTAGTCGATCCCTCTTGTCATATCTTCTGACAGTACTGAAACACTGCTTGGCTTCCCCCTGCTAAATGTAAATGTATTCCCTTCCCTCCCCTACAATTACATTCTTCTTCCAGAGTCCTTCCATTTTTATTATCCATTAAAAACTATCTCTCCACTCCATCTAACCACTTTCCACACTTTTGGCAACACCAAACCACAGAATCATTGAAATGTTGGCTGAACGAAAAATGCCCACCTTCAGGCTTTCGGATCTCTCCTTGTTGGTCATATGCTCTAAACCACTGATTGACTCACAAGTCCTCCTCCTTCCCTTTCCCTTTCTCCTGCTTTTTCAACCTGCTTTCCTTGGCAGTAGATAAAAGAGGCTTCCCTTTGATTGCATCATTCTCCTGAGAAGTGTTACACCCAGTATCTCGCATGGACAAAAGGAATATACTATATATACAGAGCCAAAATTTTTTTTTAATCCAACCAATGTTTTAAAAGCCTAAACAAAATAAAGCAATTATTAGAAAGTTAAAATGACACTCAATGCAAAAATTTCCTAATTATTACAGAAAAGTTTCATCAAAAATAGAGTTTTTGATGGAGTCAGTGAGTCACTAGCATCCCAGGATTGACTTATGCCAATATTACTCCTTCCTTGGGGGGAGCGCAATGTTGATGGTGGGGGTTTTCTGCCTCCTACGACTGGGGTTCCCTTGGGTTATTTTTAGACATTAGGTTGTTGTAGACTAGCTCTACTCTGGTGCCGTGGATTGAAAGTCTGTTAGGACACTGACTTCATCCCTGGAGTTCATCTGTTGGTTTGACCTGACCAGAGACAAATCCAATTCACAGCCTCAGTGAGTGTACAGCAATGAGAAGCAAAGCTGGATAAGTAGGGACAGCTGGGACATTCACTTCACAAGTGCCTTTCTGATCCAAACTAAATGCTAACACACACTCACAGGGAGTCCAGGTTAGCTTTCAGATTTTAGAATAAATTTCTATGCCTGATCACTAAAACAGTGTTTCTATTCACTTGTAAAAGTGACATACTAGTTTCAGAAGTGACTGAACTTAAATGCAGAACACCCATAAAAACAGTTTTACAGTGTGTTACATTTCAGACAATATAGAAATTTTAGTTAATAGTACAGTAGTAATATGTGCTGGTTTTGGCTGGGGTAGAGTTAATTTTCTTCTTAGTAGCTGGTGTGGGGCTAAGTTTTGGATTTGTGCTGGAAACAGGGCTGATAACACAGGGATGTTTTCATTACTGCTGAGCAGGGCTTACACAGAGTCAAGGCCTTTTCTGCTTCTCACCCCAGCCCACCAGCGAGGAGGCTGGGAATGCACAAGAAGCTGGGAGGGAACACAGCTGGTTCAGCTGACTCCAACTGGCCAAAGGGATATCCCACACCGTACGACATCATGCTCAGGATGTAAAGCTGGGGGAAGAAGAAGGAAGGGGAGAGGGACACATTCAGAGTGATGACGTTTGTCTTCCCAAGTCACCGTTACGTGTGATGGAGCCCTGGTTTTCTGGGGATGGTTGAGCACCTGCCTGCCCATGGGAAGCAGTGAATAAATCCCTTGTGTTCCTTTGCTTGTGTGTGTAGCTTTTGCTTTCCCTATTAAACTGTCTTTATCTCAACCCAGGAGATTTTTCACTTTTACTCTTCTGATTCTCTCCCCCATCCCACTGGGGGTGAGTGAGTGAGCGGCTGCATGGTGCTTAGTTGCCAGCTGAGGTTAAACCACGACATAATACAATAACAGTACAGAGTTAATTGCAACCTATATCAACATAGGTCAAAAGAACTACTAAAAATCTAACCTGTAGAATTCTTGAAATACATTAATTATTACACTTAAGAGCTATCAAAATTGATTAATAAAGAATGTGCTCAGCTATATTTAGAATCTATAGAAATTTGAATAAGATATAAAGAAAAAAATAATATTTCTTATGCCAATATTACATTTCCAACAGTGCAAGCGTGTAACTTCATTCAACCCCCTCAGCTCCCAAGCATGCTACTCCAAAATTGTGTTTTAAATTATATTTGAAATCTCTATAGTAGTTAAGTCAATATACAACTTAAAATTTAAAAAAAATAATCCTGTCTTACTATTACATATTCAAATTTTGGCATCAGTGTTCTGTTAATAATTTGAACCCTGTGTAAAGATTTCCTATGGGACAAACACTAGAACATTATGGAATATTAGAGGGCGCATAGGAGCATGGACTATTTTTCATATCAATAGATATATGAGTAGTGGAGAAGAACTTCAAGTAGGGTAGAGACAAAGGTGTAGGTTTTGTGCATTTGAGGTCTCTTTACAGAAGATTCAAGGTTGAGAAAGCACTTATGACATCTGGTGCCAGAACAAGAGAACAAGGTCTTGAACACAGTCTTCCTCTATTTGATGGGCTACAGAAGACACAAAAATTGCTGTAATAAAGTTAAAATGGTGACATGCAGTGTTGGACAGCTGTCAGTTAACTAACAGAATGAATTTCTAGACATTGCCTTCTGAATTTCCTTTTATAAAGTGTGTATATATATATATATATTTAGAATTGTCTTTTGAGGGTGGGAAATATGCTTCTGTAGTGATGTCACATTAAAAAATGTATTGTAAATTAGAGACCTGGAGTTTTTTAAGACACAACTGTCTTTGTATAGAAATGCATATAACAAATATTTTGGTTTAATATTTCATGCAACACACTTATGTGTATACAGTGTAAGCTTCAAGATATGCTGTATTTCAGAAAATAATAAGAATCAAAGCAATTCCAGCTAGTTTCACTTTAAAGGTACATTACATGATTTTGCTTTCTTTTAATTAGTATAAATACATACATATGCATAATAGGCATAGAGATAAAAGTCTTTACAAATCCACTAGCTACACAGCAAAAAGTATCATCTTGCCAAAAATCCAGTATCTCAGCAGACCAGATGGGAATACAGTTTTTAAGGGGTTACTCTTTTTAGTTTTCATTATTCATACTATTCTTTGAAAATAAGAGGGCACATGTAGAAACAAAACTGCCAGAAGCAGATGATGTGGACCAATATGCCTCTGTAAAGTCATCCCTCGAGCTTCAAAAAGGTAAAGAATTCTTCAGGTCAAGCTGTTATGTATGATTTATAGGAATAGTTGCCACAAACTCTATTTTCAAAGTAGTAATCACTGTTCAGGGAAGCATCTGTTTATGGTTTGGCGAGTCAGTTAATCTTATTGTTCCCTTCATTTTCTTCTGTGCATATACTGATAAGATAGAAAAACATTGTCAAAGCAGAAATGAAAGCATAACATACAGAGTTGTTATTTCGTAATACTTACATATGAGACTGGAGAGATATTTATATATAAATAACCTAAATGTTGCTGAAGCACCAGTTGCAACTCCCAGTTTTGTACAAGAACCTGCAACTGCTAACTGGCCACTATGGAAGTTTAGAGCCTTTCTACATTCCACCATGTACTTGAGAGGTAAAATAAACATGCCAACTTAGATGTATACACACCTTTACACACCTTTTCTACTTTAACTTATACTTTTTAACATTTGCTTTTGAATATCCTAGTGACATTTTTACATTATAGATTTTGGTTCAAGAACATATTTTTAATGTTGTCTGGACTCCTATTTCACTTGGCTTCACAGAGGCTTGCCATTGCCTGTGCTTCAATACACCAAAATGTAATTTAGCAATGAATATATGCTTTTCAAAGTAACCGCTAACTCATTACACAGCTATCAAACAGCATACACAGTAAGTTCAGGGTTTAAAGTAATCTTCTGTAGCCTTCTGGTCACTTAAATCAGCATGTTTTGAAACTGGTCATATGGAACTGCTTCCCAACCACCACAGTTATTTTGCTATGCAGTAGTAAACAGTAAACAATGGTCAAATTTAAAAAAAAAAAAAAAGTACCTATCATTTTTTCCCACAAGTGATTTTGTATCAATAACTTACATACCAAAATCAATAGCCATAAAAGCTACGCAAAACCAGACTGATTGAGTTTTTATAGAACCAAGAATTACTAAGCCAGAGCCCATCACTAACTGAATTGTTCTGATTACAAGCTAACAATTTCTGTCCTTCTGAAAGAAAAACTAAAAAAAGAAAACCACTCATCAAATTGATCTGCAATTGCAACTTTCATCTGACCCTCACAGAAACACTGAGTCTGCAGTTGGATGGCGGGATCCCATCCTGCACAGTGTCCCACTCACCCCACAGCCTGGCACTGCTGATCCCACGGTTGGCAGCACTGGGCACAGAAGGCGCACCAGCAAGTGGTACTGCTGAGTATCACCAGTCAGAGCAGCAGAGACAGTTCTAAAGAACTAATGGTGAAAGCAAAAGCAGTTTCTCCTGAATTTCAAACCTAAAAAATACCTGGTTCATTTATATGTTTAATCAACTTGGAAGTCACCATGATAGAGTAACTTTTGGAGTTTCTTTTGAGACTCTTTAAGCAAATTTAATTAATTCTCCATTTTTTTTTCACATAATCTCAGAAAGCAGAAATTAAACTAAAGACTTCAACCTTCTCTATGCTATTCAGAGTCTCACAGACTTCTCTTATCCACAGTTTTTATACTCAGGATAACCCAACACAAGATAACCTCTCAATGTGGCTTCAAGTATAACCTATGCCAAAGTCAAAATAACCAAATATCATCTTAGCAAGTATTTATTTTTAAAATGAACTTGAAATTATTCACACAGATAAAATATAGATAGAACTTGTGTCTTTCTATTGCCATGAAGCAGTATCTTTAGTTTTGTGGTTTTCGGCTAATTATGAGAATTGGGGGGAAAAAAAGGCACCGCTCAATGGGTTTGAAGTGTGGTACACAAGAACAAACACCATCTTTTATTCCACGTATTATAGTAGACAAACATTACTCATTCATACAATAAATCTCAATTTCAGGCCATTGGCAACAAGCCACATTCCAAATCAGTGCTGTAAATCCTACAGGAGCTTGACCACTGTTTTTATTTTTAAAACCATAAAGTTCAAGTGCCAATGGAAATCTTTGTGTGCCAAGACGCTTAAAAAACTTACGAATTTGAATTAACTCAGAACTAAACTTATATCAGAAATAAAATTGCAACTGTAATGGTATTTACCATCAAGTAAGTATATATTTGCATTTGTCTTTACATGACATACCTATAAATCCTTATACAATATTATAAAACTCCAGATTCTTAACCAATACTGGTCATACCTAGACTGATATACATTTTAGAAAACAACTCAGCTCTCTCTTCAATGGATATAATCAATGTCTATTACAACAGATTTTGGTTTTTATCACCTTTGAATGGATAGATGTAATCTCTGAATTTACTAGGGGCACACTCACAGCTGCAATGTAAAACTGTCAGAAAGCAAATGATGTGGCTGAAATGAAACTGGTAGGAATGCCACTAAACACTAGTGTTTATCAATGAAAACAAAACCACCGATACTGTAGTACTTACTGTTGCTCTTGAATTTTGCATTGGTTTGACAGCTCGCAACAATCAAGAACAAGAGGAAAAGGAGACATTATGGACCTGATTTTTATTATCATTTTCCTGTTCAGAAAGTGGTGTCTAAAGCAATGTAGAATTCACCACCTTTACCCATGAAGATCTACAGTACATGAAGGCTTTACCATCTCTGGTTTTGTGGTTTAACCCAAGAACAGAACACATGTAAGTATCTCTTTGAAAAGATTTGTTTTCTTGAAAGATGATTGCTTAATTTGACAGCCACACTCCAAACGTTCAATCAGTTACATCCAAGCCACATGTTTTTTCACAGACAGAAGACAGAGTAGAAGTTTTCATTGTTGAGATAGCTCTCCTATTGCAGAAATGAGAACTGACGAGAAAATATAAAAACCAGATTAGCAGCTGTTAACTGTAATTCCTTGAGGTGCACCATACACACATATAATCATACAGGGGGTAAGTACATGTAGTGCTATTCAAGAGCTGAGAAGCCCTCTGTCTTCACAGTACCCATAGGTGGTATGCTCACATTTTTCCTTCCATTATGCTCAGTGCATGGATAGGGTAGATCGATTATATTACTCTGTTTCTGTTTGCCTCATACACGGAATCCACTTCTCTGATTTCTAGACAGAAATCACCAAAGAATGGAAGACTGCCAGAAAGTGAACCCAAGCATGTCTAAAAAAAAAAAAAATAATCCCTGTGGCTTAGATGAGAAGGGTTGACACTTCAGGTGAAATTCCTCTCACCTTACTTGTAGTGTCTGTAATACCTATATTTGCTATGTCTCACATATCAGAGATGGCTTGCGTATCTAGAGGGACCCAAGTTCAGAGGCCACAATGAATAAGAGATTAAAACAGTTGTTAAAGGAGTCACTGGTGATGTATGTATAGAGATGTTCTAGGTAGGACTTGGGCTTTAAAAAGGAGAAAGTCTTTTCTAGACTTGGTAGGAAGGTTAATTGTAAAGAAAGCCAAATTATTCAGTAGATTGAATTTATAACGCGCAAACAATGCCTCAGAGTTGGCAAGCTGGAGCTGTAAAGAGGGCAAAGAATGAAGACATTTTTCCAGGCAACCTATATCTGCAAAACCCCATCAGAAGCCTTATGAAAAATAACAGAACCACCATATACAATATTTTCACTAGTCACTCAAGACTAGATACATTTAAACCAGATACATTTAAAGAAAAAGATAACTGAATGCAACCTAGAGAGGTCATCTAACTCAGCTTCTTCCTGAATCTTCATAGCAAACCCTTATTTTTAAACCCTTGTATTTTTATTTGTAATTTTCTATTCACATAAAATATTCAAGAAACACAGATCTGAAAGCAACAGATCTTAATTTTATGGCCTCACCTGGGCTTCTTGTCCTTTAAAGTTCTTAAAATTGTTACAACAAATAGATACATTGGCAAAGCCAAACCATGTGAACATATTTATTTATTTGAAATGTCTGTCCAGACTTCTCAGTGTATTTATTAAAGTGCTTTTATTTGGAGCAGAATAGTAGATATACTGGAGCAAAGATCCACCTAGCTATACTCCACCTTGGAGTCTTCTCCAAGAGTACTATAAACAAATACCTAGGAAAGAGTGAGATACTCTTGCAGTTTGAATGTAGGTGCACCTACATTCAATGTTAGGGAACCTAACACTAGAACCTACCCTAGGTTAACAGTTGGACTCGATGATCTTAATGGTCTTTTCCACCCTAATTGACTCTATGATTCTATGACTTCCTCAGCCACATACAATTTCTACATATTTGGTAACATAGTCAAGGGTTGACTCTGGTGGTCTCCATCACCATGAAACAGTCATTCTTAACATCTAAATTATGATCTCTGCTTACATCTTGGTATGGCAGGGTAATGGACCTTCCTGCCCTTACTGATCTATCATAACACAGTGTTGCCATCCTGGTCTTGTTATTAGGATGTAAGTCTAATACTCTGTTCTTCCTGTAGAGGCCTGGAATCTCAGCCTGTGCAGGACTGCTTATTACTTGCTGAGGTTTGTTAATTTGTCTCTCTTCTACGCTGTCTTTAACATAAAGCATACCTCCAGTGCCAGCAAGGTTTAGTCTATGTTCCCCGTACATTCTGTAACCTCGTACTGGAGTGTCTCACTGATTACCCACCTTCCACCAAATTTGTGATAAGCCTAACAGATCACCCAGGGCTGTCTTCACCCAGCGCTGACCATTCAGTTTTCCTATCTTCTTTCTTAGTATTTGTGCTAATGTATCACTGGTTCTGTTCTTGGCAGTCTAACTTCTATTTTCTACCTGACTATTTCTACCCTCCGACATACCTGTGAGAATACAGAATTTCTGCATCTTGATCTTTCATAGAAGTGTCATCCCAAACCCAGACTTAAGTTTTATAAACTTAGTTCCCTTATGACTCAGATTAAGTTCATCTTTTCTGGACAGATGTTCCTGGAACCTCCTGGGCAGTTTCCCCGAGGTATCATATTTTCAAATGTATTACCCTTTTTAGCACCTGCATCTCTTTGCTGTCAGCTTTTAGTATTACTTATGTACTCAAAGAAAGCAAAATTCTCATCTATTTTTAACATGACATTTTTATAGGCAAGTAAAGACAATAATTCCTAATAAGTCTTTTGATGTGTGAAATTTACTTGACCAAAATACAATATGTGAAGCAATCTTCAATCTATCTTCTTGCCTCTATACTAACAGTCAGAAATCTTTTTCATTTAAATATGATATTGATGAAGGAAACCTGAAGGAAAAGCTACCCCAAGTAACTACAAACTCCTGTAATGGATCTAATTTTTTTGACATTGCCTTTTCAAACACAGATAAGAATCTGTGTAAGTATATAAAAAGCATCAATCGGCAAGATGATAAAAACGAAATTAAATACCCTCATGTAAAAGAATATAATCCACTTCATATTCTTCTGCTTCTAGAGCTAATGAAGAAACAAATACATGACAGCAGGTAGTTATAACGCTTATGCCTCTACTGGAGCATAGGTCAACACCACAGCAATGCAAATGCTCTGAGGATAGATGTGATGTAGAATAGGGTTTTATGGAAAGCTCTGCACATTTTCCAGCTTTAAGATATAAGCCAACACTTTATAAGTCTGGCAGGAGAGTTTCCTCTAACTTCAGGGGGCATTGAATCAGATCTGAATGTAAAAAAGCCAGTAACTGGAACACACTAATTTAGAGTTACTCTTTACAACTCACAGCGATCAAAAAATCTGGTTTCACTGCTTGCTACTATACAATTAATGACAACTTACATAGGCCCCCAAATGCTGTTTTTCTTTTAATAGGCCATATTAAACATTTCCATTCCAGAAAGCATGCCATTTTGGCAGTAGACCCTCATGCGTGCAGAGCACTAGGACAAAGTAGTGGTAAATGTTCCTTGCATAACTAAATTCATATCAGTACATCAAACCCCACCTGTGAGAAAACAAATGAAAGGAAGCAGCTTAAAAATAACTGAAAATAAAAATAAATCAGACTTAATAAAAGGATGGGGTGAGCAGAGGCAGCATTGGAGAATAGTTCAATAACGTAACATTCATATCTTAAGCACTCTCATATATGAAGTGTTGTTTGACAGAACTACTGGGAGAGTGTCTTATACAAAATTTGTATCATGAATCTAAACAATTTTTTTTTACTTTCTTTAGTGTGAGCTTTGCTTACTACAGATCATCTCTTTCTCCAAACTTTTTATTTTTTAATGAATTCATTATATTGGCTTGGGCTTTATGACATCATACCTGGTTTTATGACAAAAACTATTATTATTTTTGTTACTGATTTCACAGCAAGCAGAAAGCTGAAGTGTAAAAGAATAGTTACTTTAAAATCCCCCAACATCTTAGCAATAAAAAGTGAACTTAGGAAGGGACTCATTAAGTACAATTGTTTTTTCATACACTCTTTTATTTGTTACATTTGGTTCCAGCATAAAGTTCTGTCCAAACAGACACTTCATCCTGGTGGTATAACAACTCGGGATTCTGCTCGTGGTATCACAGATATCACTGTTAAACAATTTTCAGTAAAACATACACATTTTTGAATTGTCATTGGTGTAATTACAAGGCAACAGCAATGGAAGCAGGTAAATACACTGTATATAAATTCTTAAAGTAGCCTTTCATCAGAATTATCCAATCCTTTCAAATGCGCATCTCAGCTTTTTCACTTTTAATTGAAATCATACTTTGATGTATCACTCAGTTTATCTACAAGAAAGAAGAAATACTTTTCTGGCAAATTCTCTTCAACTTATTTAGACCCCGAAGAAAACAATAGGGAGGAAATCTGGGGTGGTTAGGGATTGATGGAAGACAGAAAAAAAAAAAGCAGTATTTCCATTTTTGTGAATATAATTTGAAATGCATCTTACATAAACATAATGAAGAGTCCAAGAGAAAAATAATAGCTTTATTTGTCTCAAATGAAGAAACCACACACATAAAAGTTCAAGAAGGAAGAACTGGAAGCAATAAAACCCAGAAAAGTGGAAGACCTTATTTAATCTTTTCTTGGGTTAAGGGACAGAGAAGAGGAATAAAAACCAATAAATTCTGATGAAAGTATTCAAGCTAAAAAAAGACAAGAAATTTCAAAGAAAGAGTAAGCCACTTATGTCTAATCCATGCACACATCTGAAGTTCAGGCAATCCATTACTGCTTTCCAATGCATTCAGCCTTATTTACATTTATAAACAGGCCTCCTTATCTAAGGCAAGGATTTTATCCCTTAGTATAATAAAAGGCAAAACTCCAGTTGACTTCCTGGGGGTCAGGACTGTAATTAAACTGAGTAAGCTTTCAAAGGTTCTTCTCTAAAATAAGAAGTCCTGAAGAAGGATAACGGGTCTTGTTCTGAACAGATTTCCTAAGGCAATTTTACCTCTGGCTTATCCTTCATTTTGTGGATGACTTCTGAACAGCCCGTGTTACCATCAGTCGTGAGGGACATAGTGAACAGTTTTGGTCTTCTTGCACTATCAGCCTGCCTCCCCAGACGTGAAATGAAGCTCATGGTATAGAGCTTAAAAACCATTAGGTTGTTACTCCTGCCTTTTTGGACATGCTGTTTCATTGATCTCAGTTATGGGAGTCTCCAAGATAACCAAAGCAGTGCATGTGTCCATAACCATCCAATATAAAGACAGAAGAGGAAATCTTTATCACCAAAATATTTGGCAGTGCCATCTTGCTTAGTATGATATGTTACCAAGAGAATGGACTTTGAGAAGAAAGCAAAAAGGAGAGAATAGTCTCTCGACAGAGTAACCACTGTGCACACAATTTACAAACTAAAATGCTAAGCAAAAAAAAGAAAAAGAGAGCCAAGAAGTGCAGGGAAGAATGGTACTAGAAGCCATAGTTCAGAACCATTTTGTACTAAGAAACAAGAGAAAATGCAGTAGTCACAATGCACAGGAAGAAAAGAAAAACAAAAAGAAGTAAAACAAGAAAATATTTTTTTCTTTGTAAGTACACAAATGAATTGACAAAAACTGTAAGCATAAAAACCAGTATATAGAAGACATATAAACCATGCCCCTGTCCCGAGAAGGAGTGGGATATATGTGCCCTTTCTTGGCATGACCTAGGTAACAACGTCTCTCTGCCTTCAAGTGTTAATGGAACACTCACCCACTTTGTGCATATACATATATGCTCCTCTTGGAAAAAAAGGTAACAAATCATGAACATTTCCTCTGCTACTGTAACCTTGCTTTAACCCCCCATTGGTAAAATCTTGCCATACATTAACAATGCATGCTTATAAGGACATACATACATGAGTTCATATCCATGCACAGATAAAAAGTTTATTTTTACTTTCTTCAAACTTCAGAAGCTGGTTATGTGCTGGATGTGTTTCAGATAAAGAACACCTCAGAGCCTTTCTTACTGAGCCCACAGAGGTTCAGAAACCTGCATTTAAACAAGAGTGCTATGCTAGTATTACCATGTCTTTATATATACACATCAATTAACATATAAAAACACACAATGCAATGTAAAATACAGCTGGTTTGCCTCAGGATATTATGCTGAGGGAATTAAAAATGTCTTACTTCACTGGTTCATGTACATGAAAGCAGTAGATTGATTACATCTTTTCATTGTTAGAATAACACCACCTAAACCTATACTATTTGTTCAGAATTTACAGTATCTAAACAGCCCATGAGCATTCATATCTGATGTTTCCTTTGAGAGTTCATACTCAGAGTCAGTGCTTCTCTGCTTTCTGATAAAAAGCTGAAGAATGTCCATGTTCCTGGATGAAGCCCTGCTCCCACTGGAACTGAAAGGAAAGTCACCAGCAAGTACAAAAAGCTGGAATTAATCTCTAGGGGTTCGGTGTTTATACCACCACCAAAGATTACCAATTCTGTTTTAGGTATTCATACCAACTGCTACATCTGTTTTGTAGTCACAAAAAGAGACTCACAAAGCATTATGTTTGCTTAGAACTCTTGAGGAGATTGAAATGTGGAATAGGAATGAGACAAAAATATTTTCAGTAGTAAGAAAAATCAGAGTCTTTGGAACAGATTCTCATTTCTGACCAGATTTAAACCGGATAATTCTACTGATTTCCATATTGTAACTCCAAATTTCAATTGTTTTGACTGATCTCAGTCAGTTACATCTCAGTTGCAAATGATCCTTCTAACACAAAATTTGACCATGCAGTTAATTCTCAAGATGGTCACCTCAGCTCTCCATAAAATGGCAGAAGAAAAGGTAGGCACCTCAGAGTCGAATCCATAAGAGCAGCATGCTGAGTAGGGAGCTGTTTGCCAACAGAGAAGAGATGAAATCAGGGATATGCCTTAAATTCTATCCTTTCCCAGTGTGCAGTGCCTTACCATGGACTAGGCAGCGGGAAGCTCATTTCACCCAGGATTCATGGTCTAGAACACTTTCCTGAAAATATTTGTTTATGGGCTACATTGCTGTAACTGTTGGCTGACTACTGTGATCCATGAAGGATTTTTTTTTTTAGCTTCTGAATGTTTTATTCAATATTCACTGTATATATATAATTCAAAGAGCAAGTTCTTCTAGACAAGGACTGCCATATTTTTGGGTACTATCAAAGAACTAATACGGCATAAGAGAAACTGATGCTCAGAAGAGACCCTCCAGTATTTGTTATGGCAGGTGGCTGCAGTTATGTGCACAACAGTTGTTTCAGTGTCACTCATTTCCAGATGACCCAAATAATAACCCGCACTGACATTTCCCCACAAAGGGGGTATAGGACATGGAATAAAAAGAATATTCTAGATCAAGAAATGTTGTTCTGTTTCATATATTATTAAGATCCTTTCTAAAGGTTTTCTGTCCCTACACCTCCAATTAGAAGTCTGTTTCAGGTCCTGCTGATTTGATTATTGGGCAGGAAACTAAGAAAAAGTTTTTAAGATTTCCCATGATTGCTGTTTCTAAGGAATCCTTTTTGAAAGTTTCATGGCTGGACTAAGAATTTTACTAAGAATTTCACATATTCCACATTCCACAATATGTCATAATTCCATACAATTCTTTCCTTGTAGTTCCCTGCAGCAGACACAAATTTGTACAAATCAGAGGACAGCTGCTAATGTGGTTGCTAACTTTATAACACATATCTCTTACCTATTCTACGTTGAATTTGGGGCACTGTAATAAAGGGTTTGTCATAATTACACTATACTGAAGGCAGCCTTCAAGCAATCAGATTGCTATCATGTTGTTCAGAGAGACTGTGGAGTCTCCATCCTTGGAGATATTAAAAAACTGACTGGACATAGTCCTGAGCAACCCGCTGTAGGTGGCCCTTCCTGAGTAGAGGGTTGGACTAGATGACCTCCAGATGTCTCTTCCAACCTTAACCATTCTGTGATTCTGTGATATCAGAATGGTGAAGCAGGGATCTGCATGATGAACAATAACAGAGTGCAATGAAGTAGTTATTGGCTTCAGTCAATTGTATGAGAAAGAAGAATGTCGAGGTTAGTCAAACTCTTGGGTGCATTAAAGCAAAATTCAATTCAGTTCAAAATATATAATTACCAGTATGAAAATGTCCAAAAAACCATTTTTTTAATGTAGAAAACACTTTTACTATATTCTTACAATAACAATTTTTGAAAGCCTGCAAAATACACTTAGAACTCACATGGCTGGACAAATGATCAGGAATGGTTTCCAGATCATTTTCTTTAATGATGGGTTTGAAACAACCTAAATGTAATCTCAGACATTCTTCAAAAGACTGCCTTAATCTCTGAGGCTGCTAATGTTTGCATGACATCACTGTCATTACAATCCTGTCTCTTCACTCAGTAACGAGAAAAACTGAGGGAAACATGAAAAAGAGATTTTACTAGCGTCTTACTCAGGTGTATAATTTCAAATACCACTTCAAAATCTGGACATTAGCTCATAGCAAAATATACTAAAACCCAAAAATTCTTTCATGCAAACCTAGCCACACAAGCGTAGTCAGGCAGTCCCCTTCAAAGTAGTAGTTTTATACCCCAACTTATCTTTGAGACACCAGAGGAAGGGATTTTTCTTCCTAAAGCTGAAGCACATATCAGAACTTAACAGGTTCACATTTCTTCTTTTATTATTCCACATTCAAGTGACTGAACATGTTTACTTGGAGGATATAGTGGTTTTCTTTTTTTTTTTTCTGAAAACCCTGACATTCTCATACAACTTCCTCATTTAAAATAGTCACTTCATCATGAAATACTGTATCACAAGAGAAAGACAACTATCAAAAGAGTAAACCTTCTGTAGGAGGGAACTTCTATGACTTCTTGCATTCCACATTTTCAAAACAAAATGCAAAAATAAAAGAAAATTTTCAATATGGTCCATTGTAGGCAGTGTTGTTTCTAACTCCATACGGTATTTACAAAATTTCTCCAACTGGCATAAAGTTCATGTGTTGCAAAAGCTATGAGAAAGAGCAACATTTTTTATTAAAAGTAGGTATTAATTGCTGGTCACATAGGCACAAAGCAGCATGATGAAGTCATTTGTGCCTGGCAGATCTAGACTCAGCTGAAAGTAACTGCAAGCGGTTATATTTCTTGAGGGTACCTACATACACAGCTCAAATTGTCACCATAATTTAAAAGATTTTCAAAGACACAAAGACCTCTTATTCATAGAAAATCAACATTCTCTCAGATTAGTTGTCTAAAAGAAAGGGGTATTAAAGCAGACATATCACTAAAACATTCAGCGGTTACCACAGTGACAGGAGGCATCCTAAATTTTGTCAGGTTTTAGTTTACTTCTGGGTTAACAATTTAAATAAAGAAAATAAACAGTGATTAGTTCGTAAGTTAGTAGTTGTCTTATATGTTCATACCAAAAAATTTGCTGAGATGTAGTAAGTCTATTTATACTAAATATATATTTAGTATTATATAATATATAATTTATACTAAAAATAACACCAATATAATTTTTAAAGAACATTACCTTAATGGAAAAGCTAAACAACGTTAGCTCTGCCCGGCCTTTACAAAATATAGTCTGATCTTTTTACGTAAATTAAATTCATTAAAGCCTCTTAATATTTGCTAATGAGTTTTAGGCAGACTAAGTAACAGACATGTATTCTAAAATTTATTAAAGTGAAAGTACAGTGATTAAATAAAAAATTCCAGATGTCTATTCCTCTGGCCTAAAATGGTAGAAAAGAAGGAAACGTGTATTTGCATCTTCCCTAAACATATGTATGCAACAAAGTTTAACCTGAGATTAAAATGTAACTTTATACATAAACTGCAGAATTGTACCTTCCTGATGGAAGTCATGGAAATGTAATTTCATAAAAAATCATTGCACTAGTATAATATTATCACTTTCCCAAAGAAAGAAAAAGAAGGCCCAGGGAGATTCCACTGTGTCAAAAATACTTCTGGAAGCAACTACTGAACGTAATTCTTAAAATGAACCTTGAAGAAAAGGAGAAGCCAAATGTGTTTTCCATGTATAATGAAGTACAGTTGTTGGCAGTCAAAAAAGCCATAAAACATAATGAGACTTCACCACAGGAAAAAAGTATCTTCCCAGTACTTAGTGACACATTGCAATAGTTTGTACATGAAAGAGTCCAGGTAGCTCATTAATAGCAATGTGAATGTGCCCTTATAGTCTTCACAGACTATATTCTCAGTCATGGGCTATTGTCACTTGGACAAAGCACAGATGAGCCCTAAACCTGCTCGCTTTCCTGCCTTTAAAATGGGCAAGCCCACTTGTCAAAGAATGGAAGATCATTTTTTAGAGTGCAGGCAGCTACAAGGCAGCTGCAAGAGTCAATGGCAGGATCAGCCATTTGGCATGAATTTTCCATTTGCGATAACTACAGGATGTATAACCATCTTGAGGAAAGGGAACATCCATTGCACTTCTGCCCTTCCACAGATGATTGTTCTAAAATTTTCCAAATAGACTTATATTTTGAACAATCATTGTTGACATTAGTAATTACAAGAAGCATTCTAAGGTGCAAAGTTTCAATGGCAAAATAGAGCATCACAAATCAAATTGAAAGAAAAACTATGGACACATAAATGTGGATCATTCTTGTTAAGTGGAATTTCTCAAAGAGTACAAATGACATTTATCTGAGGTCAACAAAGGCTGCCTCTGGCTTTTCTGATTAGGTGAAAAGTACTCATTTAGCTGGAAAACTCTAGCCTATTAGATGAAAGCTTAAATGAATGATTCACAAGTAATTTGAAAATTATGCACACCAGGGTGCACTGATTCTTGCTTACCAGCATTTTTTACGTCTCTTATCCTGTAAAAGCATAGGTCATGACGCCTCCCTAGCAATCACTGATATGTAAAGAGGACAAGATAGCGTACCAACCTGTGCACTGAATTGCCAATGGGACTTGGTCTGCCATGCGGTAGGCACATCTTCTCTCTTGTATTGCTCTGGTGAAACAATGTCCCAGCTAATACATTTTCTGGGACCACACATAGCTCTTATCCTAAACAGCAACAAAAACCAGTTCTGTTCTCCAGAGCCACGCTCATGGAACCCTGCCTGCTCCCAGCTCATGAGCGTCTTCAAGCTTGAGCTAAACTAGTTAGATTAGGAAATAAATCAAAATCCCTATTTTAATATCACTGTGTGTACTCAGGCTGCTTTTGGTTTTCATCAGGAAAACCAAACCTTCATGACCAAGTGCAAAAAATAGCCTCTCAGTGCCTTCATTATCCAATTTGAAAACAGGGATAAGAAGACTTTCCTACCACCTAAGGCTGCTGTGAAGGCAGGTAGAGTGAAAAAACTGGTATACCACTCAAGATACCACAAGCAAGAAAGAGGGAGAATTTATGTGTTATGTAGGTCAAGATATTTTTTAAAGTATTGTTTTCTCCGGATTATAAATATATTCCTAGTTACATAATATAATATATAATATGAAAAAGGTCTTTAGTCCTGTGTTTTGATGAAACTTAATTTTCAAAAGAAATTTTTATGATGATTGCAATCTTGTGCAGATTCCCCTTAAAATCTTTTAAATCCATACAGCAAGTCTTAGCGATACTTAAATACAAATGTCTCTTCAGTAGTCTCCTATTCCTGTGCAAAATATAAGATGAGGGCGTACACATTTTTTTTTTTCTTTGTAACCTTGCACTGTTATTAAGAGTAGATCATCACATCTGGAATTCTCTTCACTTCTTTCCCCACAAAAGAAAGCAGGAATAGAAGGAAAGCTTGAACTGATTTTGCTTTTCACTTTACATTTTAACTTTGTTAATTTAGGAAGTTTAATGTTTCTGGTAGCTTAAACAAACCCATCAGAGGTGCAATTTCCAGATTCCTCATCATGGTAATTTGACTATGAAATAGTAGGCTCTACATGTGGAATTACTTATTTCATAATATGAAGATTAATTATAAACAAATTATTTAATGTTGTTTGCTGCCATGTGGGAAATAAGGACCTTATTTTAAGTTCCTTCAGATGATACACTTTGCTGTTTGTCAGTTCCTCATTAGCTTGATCCCTTTTGGACAGCATATATAAAATAAATATAAGACACTAGAAGATTGCAATGAATGTGTCTGAAGTCATGCGCTTTGAAAAGGGATTATATGTATGGGGAAGAGGGAAGAGGGGCATGACGAGAAGGCCTGTACTAAGATTATAAACTGACCAGAAATAAAATTCTCAGAACAGAAGATTGCTAGTCAATTGACACATTCCTCAGATGTCACTTCAGTGCACTCAGTGCTGGAGAGCCCAGGACTCAGCACATGAAGAACTGAGTGATTTGCCAGACTATTAGGAACAAATAGCTTTCACTAGCCAGATACTAGATCAACAGCCATAAAGAATAATCTGAACCAAGTTGCATGGCCAAAGCCCAGGGACTTCAAATACAAGCATTTACAGAAGTGTTACTATAGACAAAGATTCGTGTATCAAATTTGTTATTTCACAAGAGAAAATCAAATATTTGTTGTAGACCATATTTCGTTTCTAAAAGAAAACTTTGCTGGTATACATAGTTGGCAAAATCCATTATTTAATACAGGAAGTTAAAATCTTAACATGCATAATCCCTCTGAAGTAAAAAAAGTTATTTAAGTTATCAGTTTGGTTCTCTATACACATTATTAATTCTTTGTGTTTTTCTACAGTCTTCTGTTTCTTTCAAACTAAGACATTACAGACTCACTGAATTATATTTTTCTTCTCTACTTTAATGTAATTTTTATTAATAATGAATTGTTTAACCTATAGTAATGAGGGAAATACAATATTATTTGTGAACATCATGTAAAATATCTTTGTTTAAAAATGCAAAGTAAAATTTAAAAAATCATATTTTGATTTATGTTATCTATCATTTCATTGGCAAGTATGCAGATTCCTACATATGCTTTTGACTATAATCCTATAAAATATGAAATCTCCCAAATATGTACCATGGTAAACATTCTCCATAGCTAGCAAGTGACACAATGAACACACGATACTAATAATATTTTAATTTTCAGAGTACTGAATACTTACCAATTTCTGTTAGCTTTTCAAAATTATAAATATGGATAAATATTCTGCAGGAAAAAAATGCAATACCACATAGCAATTCAGAACAAAAAAAAAATTACTAAAACAATATATACTCACAAAATACTCAGAACACTAACAGAAGACTAACCAGAGTTAGTTTCCTGGAATTTCTTAGCTCACAAAAGAAAAACAGAGGAGAAATTAGATTAATAGCTTTCTTAAAATGTGTTTTTCCTAAGTGCATGATTTGTACCGCCAAATGAGAAGTTTAAATGTAGCATGTCAAGTAACAAGCTCATTCAGTGTGCTGTACCTCAAATATACATATAAAAACATTTGCATTAAGTAACTCGGGGGGGTGGTTAGAATGTACACATTAAATTTAAACCCAAGTTTTAAAACAACTGTAAGTCTTATAAGAAGTCTGCTATTTATATTATAATAGAAAAAAACCAAAGAACTTCAAGGCATGAAATTTAGGGCATGCCATGTACTCTGAAATGGACCATGGTGCTGTTACCCTTTGTCAACAGAGAATCAAGGTGATATGTTCATATAGTTTAGTACAGCACTATGCGGTCTTACTTGTGTGAGTTCACAGGCAATGGAGCCGTGTTAGTTTGGTACCACCTTCCAGTGAGTTGGTAAGGCTGACAAGAGTTATTAGCTCATCTACAGTGAGGGAATAAAACACTTAAACTGTCTCAGGCCACAAACTGGCTTGCCAGTACTCTACTGATGAGTTTAAGTCTGGTGTGAATAAAGCAAGGCTGCAGTCTTCATGCATACCTACATAAATACGTCCTTACTGCTATCAGGACTTCTGTCGTTATTGATAAAGGGAGAGCATTTATCAATAACTCTGAAGTGGAGTAGCCTACACAGACGTTCACAGCCTGCATACGCATGTGCAGTCAAGCATCTTAGAGTAGGGATATCTGTAAGGTTTGCACTCCTCTGTTCCCTGTCCTGCTGCCTGAACAAGAGATAAAAGCCAGAGAGAGTGTCTCACCTTTTTGGTTACAAACCCAACCTCTCCCTTTGAAAAAGGACTTCAAACCAAAGGGAAGAAACACAGCTGTGAATATGCACAACACTTTCCTAAGAATGCCCCCCAGTTTTTCAGGAAACGATCTTTCCCTTCAGGTGATTATCCCGGCATACTCATGCTCTGGGTGGCCCCAAGTATCATTTATAGCCTACCTGATTAAACAAATTCAGAGATACTAAAAGGACATATTCACTTTAGCAGTGGCATAATTCATAATAAAAGCATGGGTCAATCTTCAGGCAGCAAGTATACACATCACTAGCTTAAAACCATTTCCAGAATTTTCTTGGGAGTCCCTTTGGCTTGAGCTGACATCTTGCTGCTGATAATTCTCTCCAACACCTTCACAGCAGATACGCACAAAGCTGGCACTACTTTGGGGAGCAACTTAGTGAAAGCCTCATGAATATAAGGAAAACAAAATAATATGCAGTAGTTCTTTTAAAAAACCCTGAATCTATGTATTTTTCCAGGGAAGATAATGGTTATCAAAAAGTCATTTTCATTAAAAGTTGAAGGTGCTAAGCTACAGACATAAAGGTTCCCAGCAAGTTGAATCCTTTCCTGTGATACAGTCTCTAAAGGGAGAAAATTACAAGTGCTCAAAGAAGTTAAGGATGTCAGCATATGAAAAAGTCAAATACACTTCCACAAAAGTACTGAGCAGAGACTGATGCTAAGTGAATCTTCACACAGTTCACAGAATTCCTCGTTCTAAAGGGAGAAGAAATGGGTCTTCCAGGATTGAAAGGGATCTGATTACATTCAGTATTAGAATGCCAGTCCACTTCACTATATATTTGCAGGCTCCTTTCTGATGTTAATTATGTGCCAAGTAAACTTGCCTTAACCCTCAGTCATATAATATTCCTGTAGTCTGAAGCAGATTTATAAGGTTTGTATGGAAGCTTCATTCCAAGTCATTACACAAGTCTGTCACCAAAGTTAGAGACTACACTGGTAAGTGGAGTAGATTCTGCAATCAAGAGTTATCATTACCATGAACGTGAAGTAATTTTCTTGGAAACACGCTGCCTTGCTTTTCTCTATATTTACAGTGCTAGAAGAAAACTCTTTGAAAAAGCCGAAACAGAAGGACATGTATTAGAGCCTCAGATAAAGAGAAAAGATAAATCCAACAGGGATCTCCAGACTGCTCCTGGAGCCGAAAAGCTGGCATCTTCCTATAGGTGATCCTATTGGCAGAGGAGCTAGCAATAAAGGGAAACTGAGAAAAGGTCGATTATGGAGCCAAGCCCTGGCTGGCAGCAGAAGCTCTTGGCATCAAGCCAGTAGCACAGCCTGAGGCCACTGCAGACACGGGCTGTTTCAGGAGAAGCAGAGCTCTGTACTTTTTCTTTCCTCTGTACTTGTCTGAATGGTTCACATGTAACATACAGAAGCACCAGTTTTTGATCCAAGTTATTATGAACTTCCTGAGCTCCTTCTGCACTACACCAGCCACGCAGACGGAGAGAATGCCCTTCTTTACAAAGCCTGACCAACAAAAATCCTTGAAATCTAGAACCAAATTATCTACTGAAAACACCCAGATTTTTTTCACTAAATAAGAATCCAAAAGTTATCATCCATGAGTACCTGATGAGACAAACAGTAGAGACAATGTCAATATCAGAGTTTTTCCTGATACTTCTGCCTAATTCAGGGTTTGGATATCCAAACACTTAGATGTATGTCTTCTTCCTTTAAAAACAAAGAGTGGAACTGGGCCCCCAAAATGGAGGCACAGGTGAATCTCAGTCAGTTCCTCTAGGAGACGATAAAGAGGCCAACAATGAAAGAAAATCACAAAATTAACACTAAAAGGTCAACATAGGCAACATAAACAAAAAACAGTAACTAATGTAGAAGATGTGCAGAGTACAACTAAAGCACTCTTCTTCTCAGTGGTGCCCAGAGACAGGACAAGGGGCAATGGGCACAAACTGAAACATAAGAGGTTTCAGTTGAATATCAGGAAGAATTTCTGTACTTTGAGGGTGACAGAGAACTGGAACAGGCTGCCCAGGAGGGTTGTCGAGTCTCCCTCTCTGGAGATATTCAAGGCCCACCTGGATGTGCATCTGCAACATGCTCCAGGTGAACCTGCTTTAGCAGGAGGGTTGCACTAGATGATCTCCCGAGGTCCCTTCCAACCCTTGCCATTCTGTGATTCTGTGACTAGAGCAGAATACCTTTACCTCCACTGGATAATTAAGAATAGAGGTGGTATGTGCTCAGAGTTTCAAACAGTAAACAGTGGAAGATTAGGAACATGTCCTGTGGTATTGCAGAGGCTATAAAAGTCTGGGGTCTTGTTTGCTACTAAGGTTTGCGAGTCAGGTTTTAATTTTATCCTTACACATGTAATTCTGTCAAGTTAATTAGCAGATGTCTAGATGTGGATGGAAACTTACAGAAATCAGTCACACTGCACCTGCATGGAATACTTACACAGAAACAATGACAAGATTGTAACATTTTCTTGAATAAGTTCTGAAAAAACCCTATTGTATATGCATCTTTTCAAAGAGAACTGTGTTATTTTGTGTATTTGGGTTGCCCATTTCTTATGTTACATAACATCATGACTGTGGCTGTAGGCACTACTCTAGGAGTCTTTGCTACCATTTGTTATAATTTCATGACAGCCTCCGGACTATTGCTCCAAACGAAACAGACGGCTGTTTCCACTAATGTCAGTCAGAGCAAGGCCTATAGTTTTAATCCTGTACTTTGAGCACACAAAACATGAAAGCACCCTCACTTATATTTTGAAACAACTGTAAAATTAAGTACAACTACAATAATTAACCTTTAAAAAAGTTATGTATTTAGAAAGAGATCCTGTCTGCAAACATCAAGATTTTTCACCATACATATTGTATAATGTCCTATTTAGGCCAATCAAACCCCAAGTTCTTGGCCTGAAAAGCAGACTCCATAGCCAAATAAAATAGCACTGTGGATCTGTTATAAACATTTGATGAAAATTTGTCAAACCCAGAACTTTCAATCCTGTGAGTATATTTTCTGTTCTAAAGGACTGAAATTCCTTGTATAATTAATTAAGCCATTTTCCCATTTTTCTCTAAATTTGAACATGTACTAGAAAATGGCTCTGGTGTAAATTAATAATATGCTATTTCTTTTTAAATTAGAATACTTACTAAAACAATTTCCTTCCCAGAGCTCTGGGATTTAAAACTATATTTTTCAAGTTACAAGTCTGGAAAATTGGATCTACTCACAAAAGTATGTTTGTGACTACTACTACTATTAGTCCACCTTTATGCACAGTGACCACGTAATCCTTTGCATTTTACATATAAACAATAACATGAGCATGCACTGTTCCCTAACACAAACTTTCTTCCATATGGCTATTAGAGCAAAATTCAATTTGTGGGTAATTATTACTGTTCTTGGTGAAGTGTATTTAATTTCTAATCTCATTGTCTTGCAAATGCAAGGCATGCCTCTTTTCTATTCACCTTACATTTACTGTCCTATTTTTAGCATTTTTTCATTAGCTTTTCATGTTTTAAGAACTTTTCATCCTATAAACATAAATATCAGTTATACCCTTTCCTGCACTTTAAAGCTTTGCACTAAAATTGTGTGTAAATACACAACTGTTGTTTCTTTCTTTCCTTCCAGATTCTGTTCTATTTCTGTTTCTTTTTTGTTACACTTGGTGAGTTTAATTGTATACAATTATTTTACATAATGTTTTAGACTCTGATGTGCTAAATTGCTAATACTTCTTTTGAAGAATAATTTTAAGTCAAATCACTGTCAAATATATTCCAATAAATTCCAAAGAACAAACATATGATGTAGATACATTTTTCTCTTTAGTTTTGCCTGACTCAGATTTCTTCTTTTGGTCACAGACAGACCAGAAACAGGGAGAAATCTTCTTATGTATTTACTTAGTGGGTGTATTTTCTTCAGGAACAAAAGATTTTGCAAATGGAAACTAATAAGTTTTTCTTCTTTTTTTTTTTTTAAAGTGCCAGTACAAAGTCAAGAACATTAAACTGTCAAGATCTGAAAGGTATGCAACAGCGCTAACGCCTCACCTTTCAAAGATACCTTTTGAATAAACACAAACAACCAGATTAACAATATCTTCCGTATATAAATATAGAGTAGGATGGTGCAATAAGCCTTCTGGGAATCTAGTATTTCATATGGGAGAACATAAAGCATAACTATTTCGACGTGTAATTATCCAAAAAATTTATTAATGGCATAAGCTGACACTAGTAAGAATTGTATCCATAAAGCAAATCCTTTCCCTTGGTTCTTATTTCATTTCAAAAAGCCAAAACTTAAAGAAGTTGTAAGACTGATGGATCACTTTGGAACAACATATGCTAGAGATGCCATCATTCCTATAAAGTTTAATCCATAAGGAATATTATATTGCCCTGCATAACTAATAAAGAAAGTTTTTTAAGAAGCTCAAACCAATCTATGTTAAAATTGAGAGGAAAGCATTCTAGAGACTTTTAAAGACAACTCTGTGCCATCCTCTTCCCCGAAAGTACAAGTTTCACAGTACTTTGCATAATGATACATAGTACCAAAAAAAGATTAAACAAAGAGCATTTGTAAAGATCTCTGCATATTCCATGAAGGGTTATCTCTTCTACATTTATGAGGACAGAACGCAAAGACAAATTCTACTGAAGATAAAATACGCTTTGCCAGGAATTGCGATAGAAAAAAACCAACAAACCTCTGCTGTAATGACAGATAAAGTTTGTTTAGCATGTGTATGGATCCAGGACCATCAATCTAACCCAGACCTGCCTAACTGTGCTGCTTCACTTGAGCAGATGAGCAGAACAACTTTAACTGTAGGAACTGTCAAGGTTTCAATTAAGATTCTGAGAATTTTCTTTCTCTGATTTTGGTCTGGTTACTACCTTGGCTAAATAATGTTACTTTTTAGCATGAAATTTCATATCTGTAATCCCCATTGCTTCTTTCCTAAACATCCTTATTTCTCCAGAGTATTTTCCAATTTTTGTCTTCTTTTTCTTTTTCCCTCCTGCAGTGCTTGCTTACTTGCCAGCTGAGATTTGTCTTCTGTTCTCCTTCCCTTGCCTAGGAGGTGCAGTCTCGCACATTAACTTATTTCCTTTATGCTCTCCATTACTTATTAACATATCAATGTCAGCTGGCTCTTCCTTCTTCCAATGTAAACATTCCTTAGTTTCTGTGTCCTTAAAAGGCCTGCTGTTGTCCACAATTGTTTCTCCAGTTACAGATCATCTCTCATTTAGTTAATAACAAAGAATGTGCTGCTTGCAGTCAGGTTTGGTGGTTTTTTTCCCAGTCCTCTGCTCTAATGTACCTTTTGCCCTTGAATTTTGTTGAAATAATTCCTGACAATCCTTCTAATGATCTGTTCTTAGCCATAACTGAGAATAAATGTGTCATCTTATTTGCTTCCATCTGTCAAGCTCCCTTCCATACAGCTGAAAATGCTTTTCCTGGACTCTAGATCTCTCTTGGCTTCCTTGATTCTTCTCTGTCCTGATTATCCTTCTGCTTCATAAATAGGTCCTTACGAGGAGCATTCTCATTTCCCAGTCAATTCCCTACAATATCTCACAGAAGTCTGCTCTTCCCCTTGTCCCTTTATGTCTTAACTTCGGATGTCACACTACTATTTCTCTAAGCGTGAGTCACACTTAAACCTCTATTCCAGATCTATCTCCACACCTGTCTAATGCTTCACCGTTATTTCAAGTCCAACAAGATTAGTACAAGGGTCATTTCTCTTTCACTGCAATTTTTGCTCAAACCTTCTCCATCACTGTAGACAGCAACCTGTCACTGGGACAGAAAGGATGGAGAACATCTACAACTTCAATTCCCTTCTACATCATCACCTCTAGGTTATGTGTTAGTCCTACAAATTCTTTCTGCTTAAGATCTTGAGGATATGGTCTCCCACATTCATTTTAAACAGCTAAAACATCGATAAATGTCTAGGTCTCATTGTAGCAGTATCCTTTTTCCTCGCCTTGCTAATTGCTTTCATCCTTCCTTTCCTTCACTATTGTCACCCCTTGATTCAATAAAAAATCAGAATTCCATCACTTTCACCATGCCACCACCTTCCCTTCTTTTTTTCACTTCGTAAGACCTAAGCTATTTGTTTTCACTACCAAATTTGCAAAGTTTGTTTCTGCATCAAGCTTTGAGCATCTTGCTTACACAGGAGCACAACTCTTCTCCATCAGGCATCTTTGCAATGAATAATTCATTAGCCTTCCCTTCTATTTAGAAGAACAGAACAGTTATTGTGGAATGCTGCAAAGTGTTTTATTAGTGCTACACTGATCTATTTTGACATTCATGGGTAGAAATGCATCTAATTGACTCGAAACTAAATTAATACCTAAAATGGGAAAATCAAAAAGATAGTTTTTTATTACCAAAGAAAGTGACTCCTGAAAAGATTATAAATGTAATTGTAATAATCTTTGAGGTTTACTGTTATGGTAATATAAAGTAAGAGAAAGCATGCATGTAAGGTATACTGTTAATCTTCCAGAGTATTAATTCTTGCAGGTTATTAATAGAAAATGTCAATGTTGGATAAAGTTCTTTCACAGAATGACCAAAGACTCCATACAGACTTACAGGCAGATAGGTCTAAAGAAATTCTTATATGTTTACTCCAAGCAGTATAATGAGGACTCACAGGCAAGCGGAAAAAAAATGACTGTGTTTTAAAAATATAGAGACAGACAGCTATTAGTCTTTAATATCACAATTCTTTAAATTGAAAAGATTTACTAGCTTCAAAACATTTGACCTATAGCTATATTATCATTCTTTATATAACCTTTCAGTTAAAAACAAAAAAAAAAACATATTACATCAGCTATAATAATATGCCTTGCATGTCTCCAAAAAATAGCCTAAAATGGGCATTCAACACAAATTGCTAATGTCAAATACAGATTAAGTTTCTTTGGAACTTGGAATATTTAGCTTTGGGCATGCTGAATGCGGGTCTGATGTGAAATTCCAATACTCACAGTTTCCCACATATTGACCATAGAATCCCTCTTTAGCACAAAGACAATCTATAACAAGGCAGGGTAAGCAATCTCTGAATTTTGTTTAACTACATGCTGTGGCAAGAAACTTTCTGAATCAAGCAGACACACAATGGATGCTCATGAAGTCATTTCTTTAAAAATATATTTGTTTTTACCTTGATGCAAACTCTCTGGCTCACCTGTTGGAGGCTTACAAAATTCCCTAGGGCTGTTCCCAAAGATATGTGTCATTAATAAATGCCTGGAATTCAGTCAAAATGGACAATTCTGACCACTTTTTTTCTTGTGGGTCCCTTTGTTTCCTTTCCCTTGCAACTCCTTCCTTACCTACATTTAACTCACTCTCATTGACCTACTTCCTTCTCACTTCTCTCCAGCTCCATTGCTGACTCAGCACCCATGCAATTTCCAAAGGGCACAGATTCCTTGCAGATCAAATGCTACACAGGAGCCTAGATGGTGAGTGTATTTCTGGCAATCTCACTGCCCTGTCAAAGCTGTTGACAAGCATGCAACTCTTGACATACAACAGTTTCTTGAGAACACCGTAACTCATTGATTTTCTGTTATTATAATTTTTACACAGAAAGTCATTAAAAGCAAACCAGCAAAGGTAGAGGTAACAGTTCAGTTTTGTTGCTAATACTTTTATGATTGATCTTGTTCTGCCACTTGATATACAGCAAAGAACAAAAGTACAGACTGTTGATAACACCATTCATTATTCATCCTCAGCATCCCTGGTCCATTAATATGAGATAGAGATACATGAGCCATTCTGCAGATACTTCACTTTCTGAAAAATTTGTTAGCATGGTGTCTTTTAAAAATCCACTAGTGAACCAGTGAGAGATTTTGTGAACAGTCCTTGAAACACTTAGAAAGTTGCACCTCAGTATCCCAGGCAAGATTAATATTAAGATGATTTTCAATAGGGACAGTTATGATCAGGAGCTGTATTGGTAAATAAGCCAATATATACTTTCTTTTCAAACTGTATTTGACAGCATTAGCAATGACTTACAAAAGCAAGCAAAAATGGCATATCATCGGTGCTGAATTTCCAAAGCAAAGTAGTTTTCAAGTCAAGGTTACGCATTGTGCAGCAGAGCCACCAACCAGTCAGAAGCTGTTTGAAGTGACAATGGAGCAGCTCGGATAAGTATGCTTGGAAATCATAAAGTGCTGCCAACAGTTCTGCAAGATTTAGTTGTCTCCGACCTGTCCACCTCAGCATGGTATCAGATCATATATGGGATCTAGCTGTGTAAAAATATTTTTTCAGCTGTACTGACAGGAAAAGATTGCTGCCTAAATTAACTTCCCATTTAGAAATGTTCAAATACATGTAAAAGCACAAATAGATCATTAATTTGCTTTCATTTTCTGCAATCCCGTGAAAGATCTCTTTGCCATTACCCATCAGAAAAAGAAGTTTTCATTTTTCCCAAAGAACACATTAACTTTTTAATATAACCTGCATTTCTTAAATAGCATGAAGGAATAAATGTCTTCAATGACAAGTGACAATATTTATAGCATCACGATTACAAGCAGGCTGCAATGGCAGCCACAAATGGTTAAAGGTGCACAAGTACACATAGTAAACAACAGCTTTTCTAACATGCTTAAATCCATGAGGCTAATTTCACCACAGATCAGGCCAACACTTTCAGCATCTGGGATGGAACTGGACCATTAATAAGCTATATAACAGCTTTTTTTCCTCCATACTAGTAACATGCATCCTACAAAGAATGTTAGTTTACAAGACTGCATTCCTACCCCATCCCCCCCTTCACCATCTTCAGCTAGACACACATAGTTTTACTAACCAAACATTCAAATGCCACGTAAGTACTCTGAACATGCCTGAACATCAGTAGTTTGGCAATGTTAGTTAGACCTGAAGCTTTTTTCAAAATAAGATAGTTAATTCTAGATTTTCCAATGATCTCTACAAGCATGTGTACATGCAGAAAGTCTTACTTATTCATGTACCAAACAACAGCGATGTGAATTCAAAAATCAAAAAGGGATAGTTTACGCTTTTCATAAACACTAATATACAGAGGAATGACCATACCATCCAAGAAATCAGCTGTGAAATCAATCTGTTCTGAGGCAACAGTGGGTTTCAGATTCACATTAGGAATTTCAGAAACAAAAGAAACCAAGGGTCAATTTTTCTGAATTCTTCATAAGGCAAACCTGCAGTAAATTCAAACATATGGTCAAAATTGCACTTGCAAGATCAATGATCAATATCAATCTTGGAACAACCTTTCATTTTTGTAGCCTGATTAGCTATGGATTTCTAAATAGCAAATGACAAAAGAAAACAACCCTAATTACAGCTAAAAAATAGACTTCACTAGCCTGTTCTTATTCTCCTATTTTCAGAGAAGTAGGAGGATACGAACAATTGGAGGCATTACACATTTCAATAACTAACTAGACTGGCTTATATGCTTGCATAACTAACCACAAAATTACCAATAGCTCATTCCTAACTGACCTTAAGGCCACTTTGTGTGCCAGAATTAACTAATACTAATGCAGTGTAATTTATTGTGTCTTTCTTCATGATCCTTTTTTTTCCCACAAAAGTAAGTAGCATAAAGACTCATGTCAGGTTTGTTGGACATGTGCAACATGATGTGGTAGAAAACTGCAACTTTCTCTTCTCATAAACCAATGAAAGATACTTCATGAAAATAGTGGATCCTTGCTATGATTTTAGCATCTACTTCATGCTGCTGAAGTATTCACATT
The DNA here is from genome assembly GCF_000687185.1 of Egretta garzetta. NCBI lineage: Eukaryota > Metazoa > Chordata > Aves > Pelecaniformes > Ardeidae > Egretta > Egretta garzetta. The sequence goes on from NW_009260171.1 coordinate 367,494, forward strand.
TTTCAAGACAGACAAGAACAAACATACAAAAAGTGCAAATAGTCTTTTTGCTCACTTTTTACTTTAAAAATATCAAAACATTTTTTTCTTGAGAGACGAAAAGAAAAACATGTGTTAATACTTTGTCCAAAGAGAAAAAAATGTCAGAAATTAATAAACAACTGACATGCTAAAATGAAAACATTCACAAAACTCTATTATGATTCAACCTTAATAGCTGTTTGTAGCAACATGCTTTTTCTGTTTTTTCTTCATTTTGTTTCCCTTAACAATTCTTTTTGCTATTGCAGGATTGGCATTTTATAAACAGACAGACATAAGATTGCATTTAAAGCAGAATAAACATCTATTACTGAGACTACTGGAAATGAAAAAATGGCTACTTTGCTGATTTGTCATGGCTAAATTTCACAGTTTACCATCTCTGACATAAATGTATTAATATAAACTGCTAAGAATGGAAAAATGCACTGGCACATGGGGAATACACGGAAGGCATTGAAACCACTAGCAATAGCACCACTGATATTTTAAACAAAAGGAGCTGTACTATTGGAGGTAGTGTCATTCTTAAGAAACCGTCAACAAAAAGAAACTCTGCTCTAGTAACAGGGTAATTGAAGTGATTCACTCCCATACTA
>NW_009260171.1:368162-405762 GCF_000687185.1 Egretta garzetta
GGTCTGGAAAAATTCTGTGGTTTGGCAAGACAGCAGCACAAGGGTACAACTGTACACAGTACTATGGAGCAACACTGTATTCTTTCAGAAGAATGCGACTATACTAATTAATGTAAAGAGTTTATCTATTTTTTAAAGATATTACAAGATGTGTAATCAGATATTCTGATCTTTCACTACCTTACCACAATCCAGTAACTATACCTGCCTCTGTAGTTATAGAGTTGTAAACTCTGATTTTCTTCACTGAAAAATAAAAAATATGTCTTAAAATGAGACTGTGACCTATGAGACCATTTCATATGGAGTTATTATGTATGCAGAATCTTCTTTTTCTATAATGTCTCTCTCCTTCCCAGTGGAGTGGCTGTCACAAGGTTAGCCATGCTTAGCAGAATTAAGCAGAGAATACATCTATAAACAGAGAGCACTACTCCCAATCTAGCCACAGTGTCTTCCTGAAACTGTCCCTCCCAGGAAACTCTTGGACCACCCATGACACATGCTATTTAAGAGCTATTTGTTATTGATGGACTCTCCCAGACAGCCAACGTATTATGACCACCTATTGTGGGTTTGCTTGAGGAATGCAACTCAGGCCGTTCAATAAAAAAGTAAGAGTCTTCATGAGTTGAGCTAAAGGACTAAAAGCTCAAACACTGAATAAAGGATCTAACATATGAAGAAAAGATAACTAAATAACTGACTTAAGAGTACATTCCAATCCCACCTTCTAAAAGGATCTGTAAGCCCTCAGAAGCCTAAATCCATTGAGTGTTTTTATAACCTGCTATTTAGTTCATAAGCCAACACCTGTAGCAGATGCCTCACACTCTTATGTATGAAATCCTGGAAAAGTACAAAAGCCTCTGATACATTAATATGGGTTGCATGTTCTTGCAACCTACTTAGATTTCCAGACTCCAGTATTACTATTAATAAAGTGCCACTGTTGTCTTGTGAACATCTCTGTCATGAATATTGCCATATGACCTCTCTATCTACACTCCAAAATTCAATTTCCTACAGAATATTGTCCCTACCATCTACTGTACAAACCTCGGTCACTTTGATGTTCTCTTAGTTTTAACTGTAGCAGTATTTATTTTCACATTTAAATCATTCTAATTTTTAAAGTCTAGAAATTTGTGACTTAGAAGCATAGTAGAAATGAAAATGAAACAAGAAGATGCACAGTGGATATGGATTGAATATTGCCCACTTATGACCTGCAACTTAAGTGTAGCTCTTAGGAAGCCCTTCATTCTAGATCTTGAATATAACTCTGATGGACCCTCTCATTTGTTCTCCTTTTGAACTGTGAGGCCATACTTTATGCCCATCAGGCACAAAAGAGCAAACATTTAATAAATCAAATTATGTCAGAAAAAAGGTATACATAGCTAAGTTGAATGGCACTTTGCTATCTAATACATAATCATATTCTACTAAATTAAAGTAAGGGATTTTCAATACTGCTTTTTATACTCTACTCATTGGCACCACTTCCTTGGAATCACTGCACATTAAAACTCCAATAACTCAGTGGAACAGGAAATGTTTACAGAAGTGGGAGCTTAAAAACTATGACTGTTTTTCACTTCAGCCATAAGCACCATGACAGGCTGACCAGCTGTAGTGATGTCAGTCAAATGGATTCCAGACCTGATATCATATAGTTTATTTACAAAATTATTTAATGAAATAAATAAAAATCTCTTGCTTCTTTATCATTTCCTATGTAGTGCAATATGTTAAAGAAAAGCCTCTCTCTTCTCTAGTACAGCCTTAATTATGTAATTAAACAAATGTATTAATGTTTGTTTTGTTTAACTTGCTCCTGGAAAACCAAAGAACACCCTCTTGTCCTCCAGACTGCATCATGGTCTCTTTTGTTTGCATTTTCTTTTTAAAGAGGTCAAAAATGCTAGCTCTAGTCCACGAAATTATATTAGCTCTCCTTGCATGCAAACAGGAGATAATATGGCTCCTTTTACTGTATAAAACTCCTTCACATTGGTCTAATTTTTATTGGTTATATAATACGCATATGTTCATGAAAGGTTAATAGTGATTTGCCTTTTAAAATAACCTGAAAGGACTATCTCTGCCATTCTAACACACCCCACAGTTCCCTAATATGCAACTTCATCGCTCCATCTGAATGTCTTAGATAACAACTGGTTTTATTCATTTGGTATTGCTTCCTTTTTAAAGATTTTTTTTTTTCCTCTGGATGGTACTCATCCTCTGTGGCCAAGAGATTTATAATGGGTATATTTTCCTGGATGACATAGCCTGGGACTCAAAACAAATTTTGCTTCTGAATTATCCCTCACCATATCTATTTACCCACAGAAAGAAAGTTCATTTTATTGTTTGGTAATCCACCTTTTCCCCAGGAAAATATTTTGCAGATCATAGTAAATTCAAAAGCCAAGCCATGCTCTTAAATGACATGCTGCATATTTAAACACTTTCAAGAGAAAAGGATATTTTGTTTAAAAATAATAAAGGCATATAACTGACACTTAAAGAAAGTGAAATTATCTTTATTCCATACAGACCTTTTTAGCACGTATAGGAATCTTGAAATAATGCTCTCAACTTTCATGAAGGACCTTATTATTTACAAGATGTTTTAAAACTCCGTGTTTCTGTATCTAAAGTAAAATTAACAGGAGCTGTTCAAGTCATGGGATAGCAATGCTTGCATAACAGTCAGTAAGTCAGTGGGAAAACCAGCTAAATCTGCCAGAGTAGCAGCTTCCCAATGGAGAGTGTATCATATTCTGCAGTGCAAACAAAACATTTTGAAGTTGAGTCATTCATAGACAGAATTTGTTCCAACCTTCAAATATAGAGCAATTCTGAAATTTGGAAAGAGAATGCACTTAGAAGTGAAAAACACTTCACTAAGTATCATCATATAACTGCATACACGCTTTATTGATGGGACAACCTCAAAAGTCTCATTTCAGAACAGATACTAACATTTCAGATGCTAGCTGAAATCTATTCAAAACTTTTAGACCAAGGAAAACAAAACAGTAGCCTGTGTTCGTACTTCACACTAAAAATGCAGTTTTCTGCAAGGCAGAGAAGGGGTTTTTGAAATCCTTATGAATTTTGTAACAAATCACAGCCTGGGTGTCCCTCATTAGGTATTTTTTTAACCCTAAGATGAGTCCGAAGAGATATTTAACTAAAACAGCCCATTGAAAAAGATATTTTTCCCAAACAGCACTATTTTGTGATTATTATTATCATTATTATTTGACAGTAAGTAAACTACAAATGAAAACATTTATAGGCAACTATTGTTATCATTCATGTATTCCTCTAGACTTTTGGACTGCTTCTTAAGCAAAACCAAAAAATGTATTTCTTAATTTTGTATCAGACTTCATATTAAAACAGCCCTGAAAATAAAATGGAAGGAATGCAACTTTAGTTAGAATCACAGGAGAAAATGTTATGTGCTCCAGATACAATAAAATGCTGCCAGATGTTTTGTGACATTTGGGTTACAGTACAATTTCTTGGAAGTTCTCAAGATTCATCTGCTGGTTCTATATCTACTACTCTTAAGAAATTCTAACACAAATATGTACACTTGCAGGAGTAACCTTTATGTCATACGCTCCATAAATTTATATGAACTGTAATCTTGCCTTTTCTTAGAACGTTAGACCTATTATTTCTGTTTTCCTTTTTATTATTATATTATTTCTCATATTTGGCATTATACATTTATAAAAAGACCCTTGAACTTAGGAAAATTAGATAAAATCTAGTCATTGGAATCAGATGTTGTTTTTCACTACTGCAGTCTTCTCGTCCCCAGTATTCTGTCCAAATTCAAATTGGGCAATTAAATTCCAATTATCCTGTTCTACAAAGGCTCCTATACTACACTCATCATCACATCTCAAACCTAGAATTTTAATTGTGAAATACATAACCTCATTCTGCAATGGCATGTGTTATATTTTAATGTGAGTTATTTTAAACCAGTGAAGACCAACTGGTAGCTTTAGGATGGAAACAGCCAAAGAAGAAATTTTAACTGGCACCTGGAAAGCTTTAGAACAGACTGCACAAAATGCAGCAGGCTAAGTATTTTGTTTGGCCAGCAGGTAGGTAAGGAGAGTTCATGAAACATGTAAGGAGAGAGGAGGTAAATGCAGAAGGCTTGCACTAACAAGCTCTGAGGGACAAGAGCTACCTCTCTGCAGGGTCATTCACATGTATTTGCACTACACTTCTCAGAGACTGAGGTTTTGGAGAATTAATTAGTTTCAGTGAAGTGCAAGACATGAGTTATCTCTATGCAAATAATAAGCCAATAAACTAACTTGGAGCAATACAGAGTTTTACACAAAATTTGCAGGGCTATGCTGAGAGAGAGCTAGTGAAGGCTAATGGACTCAAGCTGCCTACATATGGATCAGTATCTGTACCAGAATCCCTTGCCTATAATAAAAGTGTCCATATTAAGTATAATTTTGCATTGCCTGCAGTATGCCAGACCTTACAGAACTAGGGAGGGAAAACGGTGTGGAAAGTCTGGCTTTAAAAACTTTTGAACTGCAGTAGATGCACAGTAAGAATTCTCTCTGTGGAGTCCGTCACTCATCCTGGGTAATATGCTATCAGCATATGAATAATTTTACTTTTAACATTTTTACTAGTGAAGGACATTTTCATCCTGATAGTAGACCTACTAATCTTCACCTTCCCCATGAAGTTTCCGAATGTTAAAATATCTCCAGCAAATTGCAATGTTCTGAAAGGTCCCGCTTCAGTTTTTTTCAAATGCTTAAAAGGAAAGAAAAAACAAACCACAAACCAATAAAAGCTCAAAGGTGAGCAAAAACAGAGATGCGTGATGGAAGAAGAAGGAGCTTCCTTAAATCCTTAGCTTGTCCACATAGTTTACGCCTGCAGATGCCATACTTTACAGACCTGTGCTGCAAATCAGAAAACTTCATATCGCGTAATTACAATACAAGGTCTATTCCTAACAAATACTGTTGAATTTATTGTCATGAGTTCTGGGTACATACTGTGAGACCATGAATGACTCTGTCTTGACTATCAGCAAGGAAAAAAATAAATCTATGTCTGCTGAATATAATTAGTTTATCTCTTTTGGGATACACTAATAAAAAGCCTTTGCCTGAAATTTATCTCACCATAATAGTGAGAAACAAGATTCACATTTCACTAGCCAGTTTTTAAGAGCTATGTTATTAAAAGATGCACAACAAAGTAATTATATTTCTCATTTGTTTCAAGAAATTGAATCTTATGAGATTAATACATTTGAAAGTAAAGAACATAACGTATTCTAAGCATATGAATAAAACTGTTCTGTCTAATCAAGGTCGAATTTCATTAAAGTAAAAAATGCAAATTATTTTTTTAAGTTTTTCTGGCACTAACAATTTAATTCAATGTCATTGAATTAATTTACATCTTTCACAGTTTAACAGAAAAGTGCTTCTTTCATTAGTTTTAAATGCATTACTGATGTGTCTAGCTCTAACAGATATGGTGCACATAAATGATAAATACATACACCCATTCAGACAAACATGGATACAGAACAATTCTAGATTCAGGATTTAGCTATGCTTGCCATTTCTCAAACCCTGCACACCACAGCAATTCTACTTCCCTGGGGTAAGTTACATAGTTTTCAAAATGGAATCTTGAGTTTCAATTCAGTTAAGAATAAGCAAAAGCCTTCACTTTCTCCCAAAAATTCTATATTTAAAAGGAATCCTTTCTTCCTTAACAATTTTTGATGCAAAAATAATTCCTCCGCTTCAGTAAAACACAAGATACAGGCTTCATGAAAGCTAGATCTGTGGAGTCATGCCAACAGAAAAAAATGGCTCTTTCAGCTTGTAAAATAATTTTTATCTTAAATAAATTTGTACTAAGTACTTCGTCATAAGGAAAAAAAAAAAGATTTTAACACATTATTGGAATTCAGAAAAGACCACTGAAATATAAAGATTTGACTTGTCTGCATTAGCTGTAAGAATGGAACAATCTGAGGATTATGAGGTTATTTAAGGAATCTAAGCAATAGAAACATGCACAAGAAAATATGGAAAACTCTCTCCTTTTAGTTACTAAGTTCATTGGTTGGACAACTAGAAGGCGCCTAGCCTAGGAGGCAACTTGGGTTCAGTGAACAGTTAATGAAATTAAAGACTTTTTTTTCAGAATATGACAGAAGCATTTCTGAAAAGTACATTGAAATAGCAGAAATACCATCTTGCTGTTTTTTAGTACTTATTAAAGGCATCATGAACTCAGGATGCTATGTGTATAGTTCTAGGATTAAGTAAGCAAAAATATGAAACTTTCCGAATGATTTTTATATGTAAATATCTAATTATTATAAGGTTTAGTACATTCTTAAGATAATCTGTATAGATCATTTAGTTGTGGTGACAACAGCCTACTTGAAAATTAATGAAATCTAGTAATTTTTCTCCAATAATTTTGTATGACACCCACAGGGAAGGTTTTTGTGTCACTGTGATAAAATGTGGACTAAAACATTATCAAAGAGGAGTTTCTGAGTCATTTTTAATGTACTGTACACTCATAACAAGACAAGAAAAGACTTCAAAATTTCTGCTTCCAAAAATGAGAACAGAGCAACTATTCAAAATTCCACACTATGCATAGACACTTGTACTCTATGCACAGGTCAGTTTCAAATCATACTTAAAGATCACAAGAACTACTGGACTTCAGTTTTTTCTCCAGATTCTGCCTTAAAACTGTAAAATCTCTTAAAGTAGTGACAGTATTGCAGAGGTCTGTAGTCCTTGTTGTTACAAGTAGGACAGTTAGGTCTAACACTAAGGCTGTAAACCAGTGTTACAAATAGTAATCTAAAGTTCTTTATTCCCTTAATTTTCCAATATTGCTGCTACTGAGAACATTTCTCCTATGACAGAAATAACAGGATAGCATCTGTACCAACCTGAACTCTCAAAAAACATAAAGGAAAAAAGCCTGCGGTGAGGAATTAACAACATCACTGTACTATAAAGACAACGCTGCTCTTAACAGGATTAGTTAGATGCTGCCCATATCGCCCACTATTATGACCCATCTGTTCAGGCTTAAATAAATACAGGGAAAAAATTGCTGTAAAAAAAGTAAGATGAACTTTGAAATTAAATGGGTGTTTCTTACCAGCATCATAACAGAGTACTTTACCTTTGCTCCAACAGATGGTGGAGAATAGTCATGGTGGAAAAAAATAATGAATTAACATTTTTGGAAAAGTGGAGCAGAGCCTCATTCTTAGGGAGGCTAGGGAGAAAGGAAGAAATGGGGAAGGCAGAAAAAAGAGGGAGTCTGGCAATTTTGTATAAAGAGCTCAGGCTTTACAGTAACTAGAATAATGAAACTGTCAGCTATATGTGTTGACTAAACATACAATATAGACAATTTTCAATGACATCGTAACCACATATATGAGGTTTCAGTGTTTTCTTTATGACATAATCAAGGATCTGATATAACTTTATTCAGATCACCAGCAAAATAGTTATTCAATGTGTAACTGTAAATTAAAAACAGAGCTATTAAATTCAAATATAGAGGTGACTCTGCCTTTGGGCTGAGGAAAATATGTGAAGTCCTTCATCCAGTCTTCTCAGTATACAGAACTTCTAGATGTTATATCATTTCTAAACGTCAGAAATATCACGGAGATTTTCACTGCATATAGATTATACAAATTACTATACTGGCTCAGACTAGCCCACTATCCTGCCTCTGATAGTGGTCCAAAGTGGATGTCCAGGAAACGAGAATGTAGGAAAGAATGACCTTTTAAGAATATTATTATATAATATAAGGATATAAGATATCATCCCAGATATTCTGCTTGTAGAACTTGAAATCCAGGTACATTTTGCAGAAAAGGAGATCTCTATATATTTTAATTTACCTTTAGCAGATTTCTCAGTTATGAATATGTCTAGTCTTCCCTTAAAACAACAGAGAATTTCAGCATTCACAGCATGCCATGCTAAGGTATTTCAAAGCTTAATTACATGTTATGGAAAATAATTTTCTTTCATTTTTTTTTAGCATATGACAGTTTAGCTTCATGCAATATCCATTACTTCTGTATTGGAAGATGAACAACCATTCCTTATTGATCCTCTGCAGGCTACAAAATTTACTGATGATTTTTTTAGACATCTCATATAACACCTAGGAGTTGCTTCTTTTCTAGGCTGAAGAATCTTTACTCTAGGTAGTTGTTTCCTTTGTTGAAGCTATTCCACGTCTTTGAACAACCCGGTGAGTCTTTTCTGAAACTTTTCCAATTCCATTACATGTTTTTTGACAATGACAAATCAGACTTTGCACACAGGCAATCATGTATTTATACAATGGCAAGATGATGTTTCTGTTCTGCTTCCCATTTAATTCTTAATAATTCCTAACACTTTTTGGTTTACTCACTGCTACTGAACATTAAACTGATGCTTACATGCATCTATTGAACCCCAAGATCTTATTCTAGAACAGTAGTGGCGGGCTCTAAGCCCATCAGTTTATAAAGATGGGATGTTTTTTCCTCACCATGTGTATCACTTTTCTAAAATAGGATATTAGTGAAACCAGTGTTGATTTTGGGGTTTTTTTTGCCCCAGACTCTAGTAATACTTACTGCCTAGTTCGAATTGTGAAATGTCTGTTGCATCTGTTCTTATTCAGGATATTTATTATCTTATTTTATTATCTGTCATGGCTACTTGTAAGTGGATGATTCATACTCATTCTAAACAAATAATTTGAATGGTGTATATTTCAGAACTTGACTAATTACTTGAGGCTGTACTTCCCAATATATATCTGTAGTGCCAATATCTAATGATAACTATCACCATCTTCCTCCCCTCACCTTAAACATTGGCTCTTATCCCCATGTCTCATGTCATCATAAAGACTTGGCTGCAAGGTGAATTGGATCAAGGCATTGATCTAGGTGGAGAAACAAAAAATTGCAAAGGGTTTGTTTTATGCTGACAGTGCCCCTTCTATGTTCTACACTACAAATTTTAATCTCAGGAATAAAATATGAGAACATGCTCTGATGCTTATTTCCATTGCTGTAGGCCAAATATTTTTTCTAAATTATTTCAAATATTCACACACAAATCTTTGATAATCAGGTGGTTTTAAATGGTAGCAGTTCTTCAAGTGATAACATTTCTTTTACTGCAAAGCAATCCATTTCCTTTGGATTCTTTCTTAGTTTGCCTCCAATTAATGAATCAATCAATGTTTCCTGATCATAACACCTAACATATCTCTTTGCTTCTATTTCTCTTTACTGAAGCATTATCTGGAAACATTCCTTTCAGTGTTAATGTTCCATGATGTTGTCTTCCAAACAACTTGCTGAAGACTCATCTCCAAAATATAATTGCACTAACCTCTGAGATAAATGAAGCATTGGTGAAATATTTAATCAGTGATTTTTAATGGTTTTTAGAATAGAATAGAACAGAACAGAATTTGGCTGGGAGGGATCTACATTGACCAGATCTAGTCCAACTGCCTGACCAACTCAGGACTGACCATAAGTTAAAGCACATTATTAAGGGCATTGTCCACATGCTTCTTAAACACTGACAGGCATGATGCATTGACCAGGTCTCTAGGAAGCCTCTTTCAGTGCTTGACCAATCTCTCTGTAAAGAAATGTTTCCTAATGTCACACCTGAACCTCCCCTGACACAGCTTTGAACCATTCCCACGTGTCCTGGTTTCTGCCATGGCCTGAGAGAAGAGTAAAAGCACTAGTTTGTCCTTGGGAGCCAAGTGGGAAAGGACATGTCAGGGACAGATCCAGCAGCTATGCCCAGTGCACGGCCACCAATAGCAGGGCCTCTTGGGCACAGGGACTACCTTGGGGCCTGCACCCCAAAGGCTTTCCTCCAAAGGATGCTGGGCAGAGGGGTGGCAGGCGGGGCTACAGGGGGCCTTGTCACTGCCATGTCACAGTGCCACCACACAGTGACATAGCAGTCATAATGCACCAGGACAGGAGAAAGGGAGCATCCTCCCATGTCCTACTGCCAGCTTGCCCAGCTTTGCCCTTGGGACAGAGCTGGCCCCAGAGCAGCCCAAAGACATCCAAGAGGAAGTCCTTGAGGAACCAGTGGAATTACTTGGAGAGGGCTGAGGGAGGAAGACTGGATACTGGATGAGGCTGCTGGAGGTTTTCTGCTGCAAGGCCAGCTCCTAGGGGGCCACTTTCACAGCTCATCTGATGCATGGAAATCCTTTTCAGCTGGCTAGCAGTGGCAAGAAAAAGGGAAGGCCTTCTTGAGGAGCACTGCAGAGCTTGCCATCCTCATCCCCTGCAGAGCCTGGGGCAGCAGCCGTAAGAAATGGGATGCAGAGATGTTGTAATGGGTCCCAGTGTTCTGGAGCACCCACTGGTGTCCTGCCAGGCATGGGAAGGATTCTTCTCCCCAAGGTCAACCAGGCCAGGGCTATTTGTCCGCTCTCGGAAGCCCTAGAGATGGCTCCAGGTTGAGGGAAAATATGGGTTGGGCATCTTCTGGGAGGCGTGACCAGGCTGTAGGTCGAGAAGGCAGGTCTTGCTCACATGCTCAGGGAATAGCCGATCGCCAGTTCTGGGGTCAGGAAGGAATTTTCCCCTGGGGCAGATTGGCACTGCTCCCCGGGGGTTTTTTGCCTTCCTCTGCAGCATTGAGCAGGACCACTTGTCAGGGCTCCTCTGGTCCATTTTGGCTGGGTTACTGCCTGCTCCTCATGCGCCACTAAGATGGTCTCTTGTGCCCTGCAGCTGGGGGGAGGAAGGCTTTTTTTCCACTGGGTGGGCTAGCAAAGATCCACGGGGGTTTTTGGCTTTTCTCCACAGCATTAAGCACAGCCCCTTGCCAGGGTTCCTTTGGGCAATTTTGGCTAGGTGCCTGCTGCTCACGCTCCACAAAGGTGGCCCTCATGTCTGGGGGGAGGAAGCTTTCTAAACTGCCAGGGTGGGCCTCAAGCGTGGCCCCCAGGGGTTGCTTCTTTTCTTCTGTAGCATTGAGCATGGCCCCTCGTCAGGGCTCCTCTGGGCCATTTTGGTAATGTTCTTGCCTGCTGCTCTTGCACACCAAGGCACCACTCATGCCTTGTCTCTCTCTGGCTCTCTTTCCCATTGCAAGTTTGTAGTGGGAGCAAGCTCTGCTCCTCCCTTGGCTCCATTTCCCCAGATGTTCTTTGCTTGTGCAAAACAGCCTGTGGTTGGAAGGGCTCCGGGTTTGCTGCATCATCAGGAACTGCCACTTTTCAGCTCTCCCTGCATGCAATACAACCATGGGGCAGGCACGAGAGCACTTTTCATGCATCACTGGCCAAGAAGCACAACAGAGCAAGTTTTTGAAGGCAACAAGTATGCTTTGCATTGATATGTGTCATACTTTTGAAAATACCCCACAATACCACACACCTCTTCTTCCTCTGTGTGTGGTCAGTCCTGATCCTCATTCTTCAAGTTCTTACTCTTTTGGAAACAGGGACTGCTTGGCCTGTGGTCCTGCTGCTACTTTCTGTAGCTCTGTGACTTGCCTTGCCAGACTGCAAGGGATGTTTTTTTAAGCTAAACTGAAGAATGCATCGGCCTGCCCCTGGCTACACATATGCATTTTGTTAATGTTCTGAAACCAGCTCTGAAACAGATTCAGAAAAATAAAATAAAATAAAATAAAATAAAATAAAATAAAATAAAATAAAATCCTGTTTCCACTTGTAACCTTTGTGATATGTCCTTGAAAGTAGTTTTGGAGCTGAAAAGCCCCTGGAATTTCAGGCAAGTAACAGTCTCATCATTATTTACCCACAGTGAGCCCAGAGAATATAATTGAATAGAATAATTATGCTATGTTATGTCTAGAGTTCATGCATGACAAGCTCTGGCCGAGGCCTGAGGTGTCCATCCAGGAGAGCAGCTTCCTCCAGTGCAGGTCCCAGGTCCATCCGGGAGAGAGGGGCAGAGATGGGCACACACCTACAGCATCGCTCAGGCAGGGACTGGAGGCTCCAGGCTGAGCTAAGGCACATCACCTGGGCCCTTGTCAGGAGATGGTTGGGTGGGGGTCCCAGGGGAGGCCAGTCCCAGCTATTGAGGCCTATGAGCACCCCCAGGACCCTGACAGAAGTACACTTTCACTGCTCATATACTCTCCTTTAGACATTTATGGTTGGCCACTTTGGAGACAGAGTATTGGGCCGGATGGACCTTTGTTCTGCTGGAGTACTGTTGTTCTCAGGCTCTTTTGTTTTAGCATGTTTTTCCAAGGGAAACAGCTCAGACATTTCTAAAAATGAGTAAAAGGAGAAAAAAAATCCATGGGGAAATGAACAGGTATTGCTCACCTCAAAATGATTTGCAACCTTTCTGCTTCAGACTGAGGGCTTGATCTTTGAACCTTGCCAGTATCAGAGATATGGAGTTTTACCATCCTGTGGAAACCCAGCTAAATTTGATGAACACAGAAGACTTTCAAAAACTGCACTCCACACATGCGGTTTGTCCAGATGTAAATTTGTTCACATGGTCAAAATATCCCGAGATGACCCACAGATCTCACCCTGGTCTGAAGGTACATGCCTCCTTCCCACAAAGTGGCAGAGCCAGTGCCTAGGCTGGGACATGATTACCCATTCAGTCTCTGCTGCTAGTGCAGGTCTGGGAAGAAATGTCATCAGAGATTTCCTCAGTGTGTACTGCTAGGGAAAGGAGGAGGTAGGAGGAAGAATAGAATAGAATAGAATAGAATAGAATAGAACAGAACAGAACAGAACAGAACAGAATTCAGGTGGAAGGGACCAAAAATGATCATCTAGTCCATCTGCCTGAGGACTTCAGAGATGACCAAAAATGGTATTAAGGGCATTTTCCAAATGTTTCTTAAACACTGATAGGCATGGGGCATTGACGACCTCTTCAGAAAGCCTGTTCCAGTGTTTGACCACCCTCTCTGTAAAGAAAAGTTTCTGCATGTCAAGTCCAAACCTCCCTCAGAGACACGGCTTTGAGCCATTCCCATGTGTCCTGTCACTGGATGACAAGGAGAAGAGATTGGCACCTTCCTCTTCTCTTCACCTCCTCGGGAAGCTAGAGAGAGCAATGAGGTCACCCCTCAGCCTCCTTTTCTCCAAACTAGACAAGCCAGAAGTCCTTACCTATTCTTCATAGGACATTTCTTCCAGTCCTTTCACCAGTTTTGTGGCCCTCCTCTGGATGCATTCAAGGAACTTAACATCCTTTTTAGATTGTGGGCCCCAGAATAGCACACGGTACTCACAGTGAGGCTGCACCAATGCTAAACACAGTGGGATAATCACGTCTTTTGACCGGCTCATTATGCAGTGTTTGATGTACCCCAGGATGAGGTTTTCCCCCTGGGCTGCCAGGGCACACTGCTGACTCATATTGAGCCTGCTGCCGATCAGCACACCCAGATCCCTTTCTGCAGGGCTGCTCTCCAGCCACTCCTCTTCCAAATTATACTTGTGCCTGGTGTTACTCCATCCCAGGTGCAGAATCCAGCACTTGGACTTGTTAAATTTCATGCCATTAATGATTGCCCAACGTGCCTATCTATCTGCAAGGCATCCCGTACCTCAAAATTGTCAACAGCACCTTCCAGTTTGGTATTGTCAGCAAACTTGCTAATGGTGCATTAAACATCTGCAGCCAGACCACTGCTAAAAATGTTGAACAGAACTGGCCTTAAGATTGAGCCCTGAGGAACACTGCTGGTGACTGGTCACCAGCCAGATGTAGCTCCACTCAACACAACCTTTGAGCCCTGCCCTTCAGTCAGTTCTTCAACCAGCACACTGTGTACCTGCACATGTCACAGTTGGGCAGCTTGTCCAGAAGGATGCTGTGAGGGACAGTATCAAAAGCCTTACTTAAATCCCAGAAGACTACATCCACCACCTTCCCTTTACCCACTAGGCAGATGGCCTTATCATAGAAGGATATCAAATTAGTTAAACGTGATTTTCCCTTTGTGAACCTGTGCTGGCTGTGCCTGATGATTGCATTGTTCTTTAAATGCCTTTCAATAGCACCCACTAGGATCTTCTCCATAATTTTTCCAGGAACTAAGGTTAGGTTTTCATTAAAAAACTTATAAAAATAATCTTCTATGAAAAACTATTAAAATAATGCATACATCATAACCAGTAGTAAAAGGCTTGTGATCATGTCCAAGGCCTTTCAAACTGAAAACATTGCACAAAGTGTTCATGTATGAGTTTTGCTGCTCTGCCTGGTTACTCTCAACACAGAAACTACTGGAATTAGGAAAAGTTCAGATCTATGGCATGCACAGAGTTACTAAGATGCAATATGACTACAGGTCTCAGATTGAACATCTAGAGAAAATATTTTCTGATATCTTTGAGAGATCACCTGGAACATGTGGAAGGTAGCTCCCTTTCAAAGGTATATAACCAACAAGTGCAAAGCACACTACCAGCTAAGTGGGTAAAAGACAGATATACAAAGATGAAAAACAAGAATTTAGAAAGGAAGTTTTTACATTCTTATACTGACAATTTTTCTGTTGCTGAAAACATCATTCATTAGTGGTGAATTTCATCCTGTTATCAGTTTCTCCACAGAGAAAAATTCCTACTATTGAGAAAACAGAAAGTTTAATGGATACCATTCTTAGGCATAATGGAGTCTAATTTCTTCACTCATGGCCCTGTTGCTTACAATAAGAATTTCACCACTCTCAGTGATACCATTCATGTAAATAACTACACATAACTGGAGGAAAACCAATGTAAGTAAAACCTGATATCATACAGAAAGCTAGTTTTAATGTAAATTAAATGTGAAGAGCCAGATTCTTCCCTGAGTCTGAAGACCTCAAGTCAGTGCTGGCAAAAACAGGAAGACTTTGGATACTCCACACACTGTTATTCAGTTTTGATTTACATTAACTTCAGCCCCATTTTACGTGTGAGTAAATATAAATTAGAATTGCACCTTCTATCTTGAGTACACGACCTTTGCAAGATTTTATACAGGAAAGTGGCAGTGTAGCAGAGCAAATGGCCTGCCAGACCACCTCCTCAGCATTCTCCATATGTATTGGCTTTCAGCTAATACACGTTTTTGTCACAGTCAGAATAATTTACAGGGGATCTGGTTTCACTATTTTTGCATCAAGAGCGTAAGGATAAAAATGTAAGGATGTAAAATTACAACTTTACATCCTATACTTTTTAAAACACAGACTATATATTGTTAATTATTTTCTCCTTCTGTTAATCAAATGTTCTGTAATATGACAGAGGGCAATTAATAAACTAGGGGTACAAACTCTAGGAAATGGCAAGACAATGCTAATCAGCTAAAAGGAGCAACTCTTGAAGAACTGAGCCCCAGTTTCTTTTAAAATGCATTTTTTACTTAAAGTTCACATCTTAGATTATTGCATGGCAGGTGTCAACTAAGCAGAAATGCTTCATATTTAATTATGGTATACAACAGAATAAAATGAGAACCTTATAATAAGATAAATGATGGACACTTCTCCAAGATCTTGATAAAAATAACTAAAATATCTAATTTAATATCAATGTGCCTTAGAAAGACTGCTAAATGTATATTTTGTCTCAAGTAATTCCCTTATAATTGGAAGTTATATCACATTTCTCTCTCTTCCACTCTCTCCCTGCTTCCAGCAATAACAGGCGATGAACCAGTGTTCTGTTTAGTTTCTCTAGGAAACAAGAAGTAAAATTACTAAAGCTGCTGGTATCAGTTGGGCTAGAATTTCATGCTACTGCCATCATCCTCTCCTGATGCTTCTGCAGGGTCCTGATCTGGGTTGAAAAGTGGTTCATTTGCATTCAGGTGAAAGAATGACACACATACTGAGGTGACATTTTAAAAGACAAACTGCAGGTTTATCATTGGTCTTTCTTCAGACCTACCTTCTCTCTTCAATGCACAGTATAGGTCACTCACTACCTGGTCAGAGCCAAAAAAGACAGTGCAAGAGTCAGTGTGACTCTCTCCAGATGTTCTTAGCAGAGGAGCTGAAATGAAGGTCATAAATGTTGGACTAAATCCCAGATGGGGGTTTGTAGTATGGTATGGTACGTTACTGCAAAAATTATCTATCTGTTTCAGGAAAGATTCTTAAATGAGTAAGCAACTAGCTGGATAGAATACAGCTACAGTTCTGTAGAACAAGCACGTCAGAGGGTGTCTCAGCTACTATGATATTCCAGACAAAGTAGATGCATTGTGACTGAATTATGAAAACCCATAGATTAACCAATCCTCTCAGATTACAATGCCAGCATTTTAATGCGTGAATTACCATACTTGTTAAACATCTCAAATACTACTTTTCAGAAACACAGTGCAGAGGAACAATGGTGATTCCAGATGTTGAATATTTCTATGGCATAAGAAAAAGGGTCACTGGATCCCCTTATCAGCATCTACTCTTCCCTGCCTGCTCCAGCACACACTGCAAGCCTGAAAGGAAGAAAGCAAAACAGAAGCCCCCCCAGCTGCCAAATCAGCTCACAGGGAAAACTTGTTAGGGAGTGCAGAACTGAGGAGTTCTGAGCCTGCTGCACTTTATGCGGTGGACTGGAAGAAAAGAATCACAAAAGGCAGCTTTAAAGAATTTCTGCTTCCCGCCTTCCCCACACTATGCTGTACACAGTTCAGATACAGCCAGGAGCTGGGCCAAAATGTTTGGTGTGGCTATATCATACTCCATCAGACAGCTGGAATCATTTTATGTTGCTATTTTAATTTGAGACAGAAGTTGTGTCTGTTTTTCTTTTCATATTTAATCTGTTAGCTAAGGCTTAGCTTTCCCTTTTCCAAAAGCTCATTTAGAATGCAGTCTATTCCATACTTCATTTTCCTTGTATTTCATCTAATATTTTTTTTAATGGCTGAACTCTGCTTTGTTATAAATCCACTATGCATTTATCTCATAATTGCCAATCAGTTTGGCCCTAAGTTTCTTAAAGCCCATGTAAGAAGGGAGAATCTTCTTGGAATGTAAATGCTTGAATTTTAAATTAAGGGGGAGAAGCAGCTTTGTACCTGTTCTACATGAAAGCCCAGGAATTTTAGAACTGAAACCTTCCCCAGAATGGTTTCTAGTACCAGTTCAACTGCATTCTATGAATATTATTTGTTGAGCAAGAGAAATGCACGATAGTGACACTCTTTAAGATGGCAAGAAAAAGAGATTAGATACCTGAAGGAGAGCTTCCTAGGGGGCTATGTAAGATAATTAAATTCCAGTTCTAACTTCTGTGTAAGAAACATAGCTGAACAAACTCCTAATGATTAGTCCTTTAGTTCTTCCTGTTTGGCACAGCTTCCTTACTTCAGCTTCTCAGGACAGAGGAGGAGACTGTATTCAAAGTGCAAAGCACATTTCACAAAATATTTTTCTACATGCCCCTTCATGGAGCATAAAAAGTAGATGCTCACTTGCACTCCCCTTTCAATATTGTCCTGGAAGACAGTTGTGTAGTGTGTGAAGGGAGCAAGAGACACCCCCTTTCAATATTGTCCTGTTAGCTCCTGGAATACAGTTGTGTAGTGTGTGAAGGGAGCAAGAGACATTTATTTTATCTGGCAGCTTCTCTTCCTGTCCTTTGAAAAGCATTTTTTTTTTGAGGCATTGAACACTGATTTTCAGAAGTGTTAAGAGCAACCTCTGGTTCTCAGCAACTCTGAAAACCAGGCCACAGGCATCCCAATTTTGCTATCTTTTTCAGAAAAAAAAAGGCTTACCTAAAACTGCAGAAACTATCAATCTTAACCTTGCAGCTATGTTCTCTTGCTTCTCTCTGCAGAGCTTTCATTCCCTCCCTCTAGGCACAATCTTCATCGCTCCAGTATCATCACTTCTCTCCACACACATGTTCTTTCCCTCCAGTGCTTACAGTTAGTCTCCACCATTCCCTCTTCACTCTCATTTTCTATCTGATGGTTTCCAAGAAGCTGTCTGTTCTCCAAATCATCCCTATGACTACAGTTAGTGGCTTTTCTTCCTACTCCCAGCCAATCCTATCTCTTTCCAGTCCACAAATGACCCTCACCCTCTCTGTCTAGTTTCTTGGTAAACAGAATTCACATTGAGCAGCTGAGAAACCAATTGTTTAGTACCACCCCTTTCAACCTAGTAGTGCCATTCAGTAAAATATCTGCACTTGTAAGAAGCACAGTAAAGATTTTATGAAAAATGTGCTATGAATTGCGAAGCTTGCCACTGCAAGCATATTTATCTAAAATCATGTGGTGTACAGCTGTTGTTTGCTGGCAACACACTTAGAATGGCTGGACTACCCCATGATCAAACTGAATTTATTGTCCTTTCTAGCTTACAGAAGGCTTATTCTTTCTTTTTTAAAAGCTGCCACCCTTCTTTATAGTTGTCATATGCACTTACAAGAACTTTTTTGGTACAAACAAATTTCTCTGCTAAACAACGTCAACCCCTATACTAATGGGCACACAGCGTTCCTGGGTTTTGTTAGAAACTGCAAAAGAAATGGTCTTCCTGCTATAAGTACAGACATACATGTGCAGTGAGGAACTCTGATTATGAATTCTCAGGGACTGGAATAAACTCAGTAGGGCTATCTACTGTGTCACACTAATAGATTCTCCATAGCAGGACTGTGGTACAACCCACAGCTCTACATTCTTTTCCATGAAAGCAGTTTTTAAAAAGGCAAGGGATTTGCAAGTGTAACCAGTGACTTAAAAGGCAGCAGCCAAACTAGGCACTGTAAGAAATCAAGTCCACTTTAAGAATCTCCCAAAGGTGGGAAAAGTTGAAGCCCCCCTTTTCCCTTGAGCCACTTTAGACTAGGACTAAATTTAGGATAAAGGACCAGCTGTACTTCTGTGGTTTTGCTGAATTTCTAAATGCATTTGACTGTTAAAGTTGAATAGTTATGCAATTCTCTAAATTTGAAGAGTATCTCATAGATTATTAATAAGTTATGGGCTTGTAAACCACACAGCTGCATCAATCAATGACTGCTAACAATTTTTTTAAAAAGCACTGTCTTACACAAAAAAACCCCAAAGGTCTCACTCGCTGTCATGATGATTCATTTGCTCAATGGCACTTAAGGTGCTGTTACCTTTTGCAGCGATCTTTTTACCCTAGGGTTTGGCCCAGTGAATCCAAATTCTCCCTCTCATAAGTCTTAAGAGTCTTATAAGAATAAGAAAGGGCACATGCAGCTGCCTTTGGCTACTTTACATGAATGTCTTGGTACTATTTTCATGTTGATCAAACTGGAACAGCCTTTTGCCCATGAGAGTTAAGATAAATTGTATTAAGTGCCATCCCGATTTTTTTTTGCAATTAATACCATGATGATAGATCTGCACATATGAGGATAAAAGAAGAGGAATACTGAACATGATGGTGGATGAAAATAAAATGTTAATAAAATTTAATCACTCTGCTATTTCAGTAAATTGGATAGAAAAATTAAGCTGATATGTTCATTAAGTTTAAGAGATATCCACTCCAAATCCTCATTCAATTCATGGAGATTACACAAATGAGAGAACACAGATTTGGCTAACAGTAAAAGAAGACAAGGAGAGAAATATATTCAACCTCAGAAAGCACATATATGAGGTCAGCAGCAGGCTTTTTTGTCTTTTAATGCAGCTGTCTTCTTTGGCTGGATGAGGGTAAAGGAAATAACTTCTCACCAGATACAAACTGCAGTACAGTCTTTGGCAAAGACAGTCTTCATACAAAGCCTGCATTACTGCACACTACTGCTCATCAGGAAAACAGACTGATGAAATTTCTTCCTCAGCAGCTTAAAGCAGTATGTAGAAAGAGAAAAGGTTTGTGAAATCATAGAATCATTTGGTTGGAAAAGACCTTTAAGATCATCGAGTCCAACCATATCTGTCCACTACTAAACCATGTCTCTAAGCACCTTGTTTACCCGTCTTTTAAATACCTCCAGGGATAGTGACTCATGAGTGAAGAGTTGAAGACTTGATATTAAGACACACAAGGACATGCTGGAAAAGCATTAAATAGTCTCCCTCTTTCAGTCGTCTCCAATTTGTCACCCAATTTTAATCAGTCTCTGCATAGGAAGGTTCTCAGCCAAGTCAGCCTACTGAGTGCATGTACAGTCCCAGCCCATCAAAAGAATTAAGTAAAATATGCTAGCTTAAACCGCTGCAGTTGCAAGCATGTTTTGTTTAACATTTACAATGGTATATGAGTACAAACGTTAAGATAGCAGCACAGTACAGCAGACGCTTGAAGGCCTCTACCGTAGAAAGGCCCATGGTAAAAAAGACGTCTACAGTAGAACAAATTAGTTTGGCAATGCTTGTATTCAAGAATAATTAACAATTCAGTAGTCCATTTCTGATCAAAAAAAGCAGCTCTTTTCTTCTCCTTTACCAATAATTCCTAAACATGACATTACTGCATTTATAGGATTCCATTTTATAAGCAAATTAAATGTAATTGTTTAGCGTGCATAGCAGAGGCACATTCAGTTCAGCTCAGGACAATCTGCAAATTTCCTAAAATTCCAGGGAAGTGCCTCTTCTGAGATTAATAGTAACCTATTTGCAAAAGCCTATTCTTTCTGAAGCAAATTAAAATGCAAAAGAAAATAATCAGTCTTCAGATTTTTACCGGGTGTCCTTTTCCACAAATATGCTTACATTCCTAGTCTCAGTGTCTAGCTTTCTGAGGCTTCAGTAAAACATTTCTACCCTTTATGGATTTGGTTGGTTTTATTATCTCAGATAGTACAAGAGGATCTCTGTCCATTGGCTGCTACTGAGTTGCCAGATTTTAATTTAAGTGAGGTATCTGTCCTGAAAATAAATGTCCTGATCTGCTTCCTCAGACCTCCACCCTAAGCCTTTTCATTGCTGCTTCCTTGTTGCTTTCTTGATCATTATGAGAGTACTCGCACGCCCAGATACACTCCCTCTGAAGTTTTTCTGACATGACTACAGTTTCCCCTTAGATGTCCAAGCTAGCTTATTTCCATCTTCTGCTTCTACTTCTTTCATGAGTATAAAGGTTGTTCCATCCAAGAGCCATAAGACAAAGGATTCTACCAAATAATTTTTCAACAAAGGTCTATAGAAAACTTTTTAAAACCTGATTTTTGAAAGTTACTCTATTCTTCCAGCAGAATTGAAAACTTTAAAATACATTTCAGAAAATCAAAAGAAAAACTAGAATTTTTAGAATTTGATGGCTTTTTCTAGCCTTTGAATTTGATCTCCTGGAATGGAAGATCAGAAAAGCTGGCAGCTGGCTGCTTATTCCTCTCAGAGACAAAATTACAGGAGAAAAAAAAAAATTACCAAATTCCATTTGATGTATTTGTGGCTTATGACAGGGAGTAATTGGGAGTGACTGGGCCAAACAGTAGGGTCAAAAGAACCATGTGAAAGAGCTTTCCTGACTTCAGTCAGATCATATTAGAGGTCAAGCTGGTCACAGGTTTTAAATCCACATGAATTTGTCTGTGACAAGATAGTCCAGAGTCATAAGGAAGACTATCATACTGGAAAAAATGTGCCCTACATAGGGATGAGACAAGACTGATTCAATGCTGAAGCCAAAACTCAGCAAATTAAAGTCTGAAAAAGAATTTTCCATATCACTACAAAAGCTACCTCCATGGTGGAAAATTTTGTGATTAAGTGAACCGTCAAAGGTGAACCAAAATCACAAAAGAATGGAGTTTTCATACAAGTTGTTCTAAAGTGAAATCTCCAGATGTGACCACCAGGAAAAGTATACTTTGTTAGTAGCTAGTAAAAGATGATAACTCATATTTCCAGACACATCCAAAACCACCCATAGCCAATTCTGACTATAGTGGTGGCTCTAGTGCTAAATTGTACTATCTGAGAGACCCACAAGCAAACGTCCTTACTGGGAACACTAAATCTGTCTCCCTTCAAGCAGGTCAGCAGAAAATCAATACGAAATTTTCAGTGGCTCCCATGCAAATCTAGTTGTGAAAGAGATTTGCAGATCTCTACTATTCATTTAACTTTCTCCAGCTGTGAAGTAGTGCACTTACTGTCAGTTATTATCTAACCTAAGCATGCCACGATATAATAATAACTGAAACAAATGTTATTTGAAATATAGCTGTACTTCTAAATATAAAATCAGACATAAATTAATGCAACAAAAAAATTCTACTGAGTAACTATTTGAATTAATACCTTGCACACATGTAAATTAAGTATTTTACTGATAAACAAGCCACAAGTTGAACTTACGTGGTAATCAAAAGATGTTAATGTTTTCTACATGGTAATTTTAAATTGCCATGCCTTCAATGACAACAGATTTTTGGAGAATGTGCACTATCACAAAATCAGAGAATAATTCATTTTGCAGGAACTTCAGGAAATCTTATCATCGAACCTACTCAAAGTAAGGTTAACATTGAACTCAGGCCAGGTTGCTGAGGACTTTTCCATTACAGTCTAGTTTTGGTGTTTGTTTGTTTTTTTTTTTTCTCTTGAATCTGTCTCTCAGTATATCAGTCAGGTGGTCACAACAAACTGTCATATATTTACTTCCTTTAAATCTATAGAAAAAGGGAATGGAACAGATTTGCCGTATTTCATCCAATGCAAATTTTTATTATTTTTCATCAAATGCCCTACATTGACTTATTGAGCATGTGTTTAAATATCTGTATATTTCAGACAGGTAGCCTTCTGAGGACTTCAGGAAATCATCTCATCCAACCTTCTATTCAAAATAAGGTCAATGCTGAACTCAGATCAGGTTGCTCAGGGCTTGTTCCATTAAAGTGTAGTTTGGGGTGGGTTTTTTTTTCTCTCTCTCAAAGCTACCTCTCAGTATGTTGGCAGGATGGTAGCAATGCACACTGATTTCAAAGTCATGATTCTGTTATGAGAAAATAACTTCCAGCACAGTATATTGGCTCAGAGCTTGGAGCTTCTTTTCTTCTTCTCTGCTTTTTTTAAGCAACCACCAACGAGAACAATAGTATGCTAGAGTGTACTTGGATGGTTTTGCCACACAGTGTTCACCCAGCTTGTACAAAGATGAAACCAACACTCAACTACACAAAAGCCACCAAAACCCAGCAGATGACAACAGTGTCCACATTAGCTTTTATCCTTCTTCAAAAACATTTCAAAGAGACATTATTTATTGTTACCATATTTGGAAGATGAGACTCCCATCCTATTTTAACTTAGATTGACTCAAATGTGTTATTGTTAATAGTTATAGTTATTACAGTTAAACACTATAATATCCTTTAACGCATATTCCTTTAAATAGATTTAAATTCAATTAATATTTTTGGTAAGAAAAACACTTTTCCCTACATAAGTTTTGAACAATGAGTGAATACCAGGAAGCAACAATGAGAAGCTAAAACTGAGAAATCATCTTGAAAATAAACCTAAGATAAACGCAAAGCTTCTATCTTGTTCCCCTTCTCCAGCTTTCATAGCAACCATTTTATACATCATTCCAGAGTACCATATGATGAAAGCAACACTGCTCCTCATCAGTAAGAAAAATCACTATTATACCCATCCAGGGTTTTCCCCTCTTTTCTGGAAGAACATTTATGCAAGTGAGAGTTATAATAATGGTTGGAACAAACTACCTCATGGACAGGTGCTGGGCAAGCAACCACTGAACTGGAGTGCTGCCAATACACCTCACTCTTGGCTGGATCTTTCCACGCCAGAAAGCTTAGCCATAATGTTTGAATTTCACTCATCAGCCACTTCCCTTTTTTCACCCCTTACTCCTTCCCCTGCCAGTGTTTGCCTTTGAATGCAATGGGGCTTTGTGCAAAGTTATTCAGAACCCAATATAATTCTTAACTGTATTCATTCAAAATTTGGATGAAGCAAGAATAGCATCAATTTTAAATCCCTAACTAGTGGTAGGGGTAAGTATAAAAATCTTCCAGTGTTGGAAACTCTGGTTGCCTAATACAATGTCTTTCTTTCAAGGCATGGGATTATTTTCTGATTCATTTGTGGGTTTCTTCTTTTCTACTCTACAAGCTTACCAATGCATTTCTTAGCTTCTTCTCCTAGTGCCTTTGAATAGAACTTCATGCTAAATCCTACATTGGAAAGCCAAGGTGATTATTTCTTTTTGGTTCTGCAACTCCCCCCAAAAATACTTATTTAGAAAGCATTTTGGAGTGCTTATTTTACAGAATGACTAGCTTAACAGAATTTACGTTGCAGCTGCAATCCTTCAGAGGATCAGTTTTTGCACATTCCTTGCTTTTAGTAATATGTTCCTGATAACATCAGTTTCAAAATCTTCCCCCAGAACCATATCTATGAGGAAATTTGTAAGCTGGTTCAAATCCACAGCTCTTGCTTCTCAGGAAAGAGGACTTCAAGAAAAGGGTTTCTGGTCCTTGAACTTCAGATTTGTCTCTTAACCGTAATACTAAGTCAACTGCGTGATGTTCCACAAAGTTCAGTATTAAAGGCTTTGTGCCCCAAGGCACACTGTCAGAGTATAGACCAGTCCGGCTTGGATCATTTATGGATTTTGCCCCCCTGATCAACAACTGATTTGCCTGAACTTAGTTACTTCAAAGTCTTGATTCATACTATTATTGCAGCTGAGCTTCTAGACTTTTAACAGTTAAACTCCAAGAAGGCATTTTCCACCAAAATGCATTCCAACAGCTGGACCACAGATCAGGATGCTGTAAGACTACAGTCAGCTTTATTCTTCAGTTTATAACATCTTTTTTGCAGAACTGTGTTCAGTGCTAAACCTGAAACTAGTCTTAATCTGGATGCAAAATTAAATAAACTATACCATTTGGTTGAATATAGCATTGCTGAATCCAAAGAGCAGAAATATGTAATGTTCACCACAAGACAACAATTAACAATTTCTCAGCTCAAACAACATATACACAAGGAATAAAACTTCCAGAAGTTCTAAAATCATAGAAATGCTAGCATCTTAATTTACAAATGGAAGGAGACATGTAAATATGGCAATACTCCCACATATAAAGAAATTATACTTACTCCATAAATATTTTTTAGTAGTAGCAAGTACAGCCAGTGTTGAGAAGGTAGTGAAGTAAAGAGGAGCTACTGCACACTTTTATATCTACAGTGACCACTGTTGTCTCTTTAAAGTAAGGAGAAGTACAGGAAGTAGAATGCTTCAATGCAGTTTCAATACATAAAAACAAAGAAGGCAAGTCTATAGGATTCAAAATGGTATACAAAGAATTCACGTGCTAAACTAGCTGTAGGGAAGCTCTGTTTCAACATAAAACTTAGAAAACAGACTCCTGTATATATATTGCTGCATTATAATTAAACCATTACATAGAACTATAAGCCTGTTAACACAGCGTAGTATTAATGATCAGTAAAAAAACAGGAACTGTCACTGCCTAATGCCTAAATTCTTCAGAGTACTTTTTGCCTACAGATATCTGAAATACTCAAAACACAACAGTAATAGTTCTTCAAAACATTGTGATAAAGCTATTTCACTACTTATTCTGGCACAACACATTTAAAATAACATTGCTTTTTAAATCTTTCAGGCCTTTGAGTAATTATGGCAGGCCTGAACCCCTTGCCATTTCTCTGCTCGTACTTATTTCTCTCAAATTCTCTGAATTAGGAGTAGTCTACTCAGGTAATTTGAGGTGAATGTACATTTTCCCAACATTCAACAGGTACAGGTTTGCAATTGTTCTCATGCCAGAATTCTTCTTTGTAGGCAGTTAGTCAGAGCATTTGTCTCTGTAGCTTGCAGCACTTTTTGCATGAGTTTATAATTGACCCAATAACCACACTATAGTTGGAAGTAGATGAACAGCCTTACAGCTGCATAGCATATTGGCAGAAGAGTAGCAAAAAGCAAGCTTACAGTAAAGATTTTACAAATTTTAATTACAAAGAGGAAAAAAAGCAATGACTTACCTGTGGAGATGAGGGACTAAAAGTCACATTGATGACAGATTCTGTGTGTCCCCCCAGTTTATGTGAAAAAGTGCTTGAACGCATTTCATATATGTAAGCCTAAAAACCAATGAGATTATATTTTCACTTTCAAGAACTATATCACATTCTAGAAGCACTAAGTTACAGTATAGGAGGACTAAGGTTTCAGCCTATAGAGAAGTTAGAAAATTTTCATAATAGCTAAACTGATATGAAAGTCATTAACATCTTAGAATTTATTTCTATAATTCAGGATAATTTAGCAAATACTTAAGTTAACTCAAATGAAAAAAATTAGAAAGAGTAATGCAATCTTTTCCCCTTAAATAACTAAACATTAGATATATATTAAGTAGGCAGGTAAAAAAATTACCCTTTTAAGTTGCATTTTTAAAGGTGGTTTTCAGAATTTAAATCCTTTCTTTTAAGTAGAAATATGTAGAATCTAAAACCTTGGTTTCTAAATTTTAAAACTCTTATGTTTGTCACTACATTAAATAAAAATTCTCATTTTCTGCATAGGTTTTTGCAGGTTTTAATTGAACAGCATAGAATTCAATAACAAATCAATAATATTACAAGTGATGTGGGTATCATCAATGCAAAAAACCATACTGCCCGCCTTTCCTTTTCAAAGGAAAAAGGGGAAAGTGCTTTCAAAGGAGTAAATTAAATTTAGTAGCAAAATAATTATATTCTTATTGGTATAGCCTTAAATAACGAAAAAGTGCCAATGCAAAACTGCATTAAGAAATCCATCCAAAATTCAGTGAAAGCCAGAGACATACTGATATTAGCATTATCTTACATAAATAAAACAGAAAATGTTTTAAAATAGATCCTATAGTATAGGTCCTCAACATAAGAAACACTTGTGAGAGTCACGTGCAGGCACTACAGGATTGGTTTAAACTATGCTTTACCTAGCAAAAATATCAATTATTTGCAGGATATGGTGAGACAGCATGCATACACAAGGCATATCAGAAAAAACACATAACAGAAAATATGCAGACTTATTTGGTACATCATAAATAAAATGTGTAATTGAAAGAATAAATTGTAAAGCATGCAAAAAAATAGTCCAAGACGATAATCCAAACTTTATAGTTTCAATAAAAATTTGAAATGTTCCATTGTCTTTACTAAATCTCTGCAGTTAAGACTATGAACATGGAATTCAGAGCACAGCCTAACATAAACTAAACCAAACTGTGCATAGGCACTATTACAACAATGTATTACTCTGTGATGCGTCTTAAGTTTTTTGTTGATAATACCCTAAAATGAGTTTAATCATTCAGACCCAAGGCAGCTGAGCTTCCCCTAGCAGATGGCAAACTGCTATAAATGTATGTCCCAAAAATTTGTGGACTCAACTGACAGTCTACCCAATTTATGAAAAGATTCATGGACCAATACAGGTCCTGAAAAACACTTAATGCCTCACTCAGAAAACAAATCTTATCAGCCAACTCCAAGGATTCTCTACTCCAAATCAGCACTGAAGAAACACTGGATAGTCCTCAGTGTCAAATATTCCATTCATGACCATATGCACTAAGAGGCAAACCAAAAGGCCAACTGTAAATCTACTTAATTGCATCCAATTTATATACCTCACATATTCTGGATTCAGTCCACGATATGGAATTACTGGCATAAATGGAGTACCTAAAAACAGACAGAAATGTAGGTATCCATTTTTAACCTCTGGATCTTTTGTAGCATTCCACACCAATACTGCTATACTAACTGGGAAAGCAGCAGAATTTCCCGTAATGTGTTAAAATCATTGTGTCCTTCTTAAAAGGATACAGCAAACACTTGTTAATTGGAAATTCTGCCTTAAAAAGTAAGACCCTCCTTGCGACTTTTTAAATATCTCAGGAAACTGGTCATAATAAAGAGTATTTGATTTCCAGTAACATAAAAGCTGCATTTTTGTTTCTTTGTTTTAAAACATATGGCCATACCACAGCTACTGTGACTTATACTACTTGGGACATGATCACAAGGGAACAGATAGGTAAGGGGAACCCAAACAAGATAAAAGTGATATAATGACACAAAAGAAAGCACTTTGATGTGTCTGTAGAGATGAAATTATTTTCTCTGAGGGAAAGTAGAAGACCATATATTAGTAAATTCAGTCTATACACAGAACTATTTAAGTTCTTGCTGTTTCCATACAGAAACACCACAATTGCTACTTGTGAATACCTCCAGTTAGTCATAAGATTCCTTTTTATTGACTTAAAAATATTAAGAGGTAGTGTTGGTTATTTACTTCACATCCTAAACAGATTACAATATTGCCAAGCAATTAGGCTTAAACAGAGGTTTCAGAGTTCTAACATAATAGTACCATTTAAAATTTCCCTTATTTTATAGGGCTGCATCCATCTTTCTCCTCCTACAGGCTCTGCATTCCTCACTCTGATGATTCTATACCATGACTCAACTGGTATCAAAGTTATCATGTGCTGACACCTGTGTGTTATCTCAGTACCTGTAACATTGTGCTCTCTTCTTTATAGCCAAGCTTTGTTACATTGTATATCACCTGGCCCTGCTGTCCAGACTTCTCACAGGACTTCCTTCTGACAACAGAGAGGGCTAGCAATGACCTTTTTACTCCAGCAAGGATGAGGTGTAGAGACTGTACTCAGGTTGTACTTCACTACCACCACCACAGCGCCAGAGCAGACTACAGTGGTCATGCTCACATAAGTAATGGGAATCTGCAAGTCTCAAGAAAATGAGAGACAAGATGCTGTAGAAGTCCATAATCCAGGGAGACTCCAGAAAGGAAAAGAGTACACTGAGTGAGAGGAGAGCATGAAGCATTACAAGCTGCGTTGCAGTCTCCAGAACAGGATGCTCCTCTGCATCTGACTGAAGAAAGAGTATTTGTGAAAACAGGGAGAAGTCACCCTTACCAAACAGCCCCCCAAAATCCTGTGGACATCTTGTCAAAATGGTTCAATAATATCGCTATTCTCAGCAATGTCATGACACTTTTTAGGTGTTTGTGTCATGAAAGATTCAAATCCTGTTCCTCGTGACCATGACACATGACCATCCCCTTTGGAACTGTGGGAATGACCAAACAAGACAAATATGACATGTGTCTTAACATGCTACAGAACTTTGTTAGAACTTAAACAGAAGAGAACTGAATGAGGAAAACACCAGAGAGAATAAAATCAACTCTAAAATTCAGGTGTTTGGTACATAGCATAAAGTCCTCTGGACTCCACACAACTGACAAACTGGGAACTAGTAAAATAGATTTACGAAACTCCTATTGCAAGCAGTTATTTCCCTTCACAAGCTAATTACTCTGCAATTGCAAGTTTTTGGATGCCTGCATCAATTCTTCTGCAGATACGAAGACCAGTCTTTGGCAGAGAGGTATAGGCAGCAGACAGGACTATACTTTCCTATACTTTTCCCCTTCTTTTCTCTTTCTGACCCCAAACTGCCTTACGGTCACTTTTCCTCTTCAAGACTACTCTCCTCCCTCCCTTTCATGGAAATAGGCACAAAGAAGAGGCAAAGTCAAGGACAGCAAGAGTCAAGACCACAAAATGCTCTGAATCACAGATCTACAATGCTTTCCAATAATTTCTAAGCCAAGAAGTGTGGCTCCATGTTTTAACCAAGAGAACGTATCACAGCGAGAGATCATTAGTGAAACTAAAAAATTCTCCATCATAATCTAGTGGCTTACAGAATTTTGCCAAACTTACCCAATAAAAATTAATTTTCTATTCCAGGTTCTCAGTTTAATTTGGGGAGAAGCACATTCATTTTTGGCTTAAATCTCTCTATGTCCCAATTCCTCTCTGTAAAACAGGTGTGATGATATTTCACTGGTTTTTTTGAAGACAAATCCAATGTTTGTGAAACCAGGTATTCTAGTAATTTATCCTCTTCCATACGGTTCCTAAATCAACCATTTAGCTCATACCTTTCCTTCAAAAAATGCTATGCAGCAGTTGTGCAGCTTCAGTAGAATCTAGCAAGTGTGTATTTGGTTGTCTAAAAAGGGATGTTAGCTAATAACATTTCTCAACCTAAAAAGCATTCAAACTCTTACCTTCCACCTTTCAAGAAACACTTCTAAGCCCTGAGCTAGAGGTTAGGCTGGGATG
Source organism: Egretta garzetta (assembly GCF_000687185.1). NCBI lineage: Eukaryota > Metazoa > Chordata > Aves > Pelecaniformes > Ardeidae > Egretta > Egretta garzetta. Next base: position 398,442 of record NW_009260171.1, read on the forward strand.
CAGCACTCTTCTGAATCATCATGTTGTGTAACAAGGTTCACTGGGTCAGAGAAAAGTAACGACAAGCAAGTACAGACGGAAGCTCACCTGTAGCTAACCACTGAAGCATTCATCAGCATGGGGAAGACCATTATTCTGATCTTTACTACAGAGACTACTTTTGTATTGAACAGCTGCTAGACAAAACACATAGAACATGACTGGGAACACAACTTTCTCACTCTACTTCGTTCCTACGGTTCTATCCTAACAGAACTAGTGTTAAGCTTCTTTTTGATACTCTATTTCTAGCCCTATAAATCTTAAAAAAAAGTGGCAAAGTCCCTGACTACATCCCAGAATAGCTTATTATGTCATAGTAGCTATCATCTGCTCTTCCAATAACTGTGCTTTTAAGGGAAGTAATAGCAAATACTTTAAATCAGAGTAATTTTTATGTGTAACACAATAAAATGTGATTAAAAGGAAAACGTCACCATAAAAAAGTGTATAAAATCAGCTTCTGTTCAAGTAATTCTGGTCACAGATATTTAAGCTAGCCAGTGATAGTCTGAATTCTGAGAATAAAAGTTAACTTGGCGCAAAACTGAAAATAAGCTTTTCAGTAAATTTATTTTTAACTTCAATAGTAAAGAAAAAAAAAAAACAAACCCAAAACAACCAAAAAACTCAGCCCAAAGGAAATTGTATTTTAACAGAAATGACATTCAGGTATTCATAAGAAGTGGAATAACTCCAGTATAAACATTCTCCTACAGCAGCCTGCCATCATTCTCGTTTTACTACATTACTGATGTCATTCAAATTGGTTTTCTATTCTATGCTTACTAGATTTTTTTAGCATATTCTTCTCTACAGAAAAAAAAATATAACAGTAAGTGAATTATAAATGATACCATAACACTAACCACAGAAGAAAAAAAAATGTTGAAAATATGAATTCAATGACAGAGGAATAACAGATTTTCAGCAAACCAAATGTAATAAAAAAGAAAGTAAAACAATCTAGGAAGTACTCAGCAATACCCAAAATGCATATGTGCATATAACCTATTATAGACTTTAGCCAAAGTCAATCCCTTTTTTTTATATTAAGACCAATTTCTTGTAATAAAAATACTGATTCAGTAGATATTGGTATTTCCTTTCCATTTCTATCCAAGGGTCAGCCAAAAGTAAAAATCATTTACCTGTACCAATATCTTCCAAACAAGTTTCCTGCACCCGTAACCACATACTTACTTGTGTTTCCTTTCACTTGAGATTTGAAGAAAATTTGGAGTAGTCAGTTTTCATTAACCCAGAGTGTGAGAGTGTATTTAGCACCTTATATGTATATACAAGCTTGTGCTTTCTTCTTTAAATTTGTAGCAAGAGACAGGGAAGAATGGTGAAGGTCCCTCCTTGAGGGGAAGAATTTGTATCCATGTGGAAAACTACTTAATTCTACTGCATTGGTAGAGAGAGTGTGCTAAACAAATTGACTCTTTACCTGCAGAGATTCACTATAAATTCTTTCCTCTCTTTTCTTATACTTTATCTTCAAAGCAAACTTGTCCCCATCTGTTCCCACTGCCCCCTAGTCCAATTCATGGCCATGCACGTTTGAGTCTAACTACTTAAGCTCCTACTCCCTCCTGGGAAGGGAAAGAAAATCAGAAAGAGAAACACTGAAAGCACTGAAAAATTTTCCTTGTTATCAACTTTTGCACAGGGACCAGAAAACCAACACCAGTTTCAAGAAAAAACCTTTGTAACTGTTGTGGCTTTAAACTGCAGCACATATTTTACAAACAGATCACAGAAAAAAAAAAAAAAAAAAAAAAAAAAGGTATCATAGATACCCAATTTGACCTTACACAAATACAGATTTTTCCTTCAGAAGTTTTGCATGGATTGGCCAAAGCCATCCCTTTCCTGTGACTATTTTTTCTAATATTTCAAATGCGCTACAGAAGATGGAAAAGTTAAAGCCTTTTGATAGAAAAATAAATAAATAATCTTACTTACACTTGTATGAAAGACATCTGGATTTATTAATAAGGCATTATTTTCTGTTTGCCTTCGTTAGTGCCATCAAACCCAATGCACACTCCCACACTACATGATATGGACTCCACCATCACCTGTTTACACCGGGGCACATCCCCCACTGAAATATTTGTTTTTCCTCAACCTCAAGATGAAAAAGCACCTGAGCTACTTATACTAAAATGAAAAATAACAATCAGCCCAAAGCAGACACCCAGCATGGAAAGTTTCAGCCCAAAATGTTCTCAATTATAAGCAACTGAAAACAGAATTATAGAGAAAGCGTTAGACTACCTTAACTATATGCATCAGTGCCAAATCCACACATAATAAAACAGATTTCACAAGTATCCTAAGCACTGATTAACGCTCTGCAGTCCCGAGATATCTTATACACTTGCCACATGGTAGCATGGAAAGTCTACTCAAGCCTGTACAACATGCCCTCTGAGAGTCCCTCCCCCTTCTAATGCCACTTATGGAGGTTGTCTTTCTGGTAGTCACAGAAATAACCCACTACAGTAAGATCCCATTTTTGACCCAAGTTCCTTCGACATCGTTACAAAAGCAGTAACAGTGAAAATTCATAATGCTCTTTGTTATTAAAACAGTGGATATTATCAAGGTCAGTCATGTTTCAAGATGCAGGGGATAATTTTCAAACGTTCAAATGCTGACAGATGTAGCTAACACACTTTGAACTTTCCTCACTAAAAAGATTATATAAACAGATCTAAACCATATCTCAGATTTGCCTCTGTAAGTCACCCTTCTTAGAAGCTTCCAAACATATTTTGGTGCTTTACTTCAGACCACCACAGAAGTGGACTGAACACCCTTAGCATATAAAGAGAATTCAGTTTGCTCAGTTGCTCTTTCACTTCAGCCTCACTTGAAAGGAATTGATCTATATGATCCAAGACCACTCTGTGATACAAACCAAAGCAAAGTAAATGGGGAGGACTGGGAGACATGCTTCAAGAAGGGGTGTGCACACTCCTTATCCAAACTAAAAAGCAGATGCTCAGTCTGCACCAGTGCATTGCAATTGATACATTAGAGAAAATAATGGGAAAAACTTTAAAAAAATTAAACTACTTCAAATTATAGAGCTCCTTTCACTATGGCTTCTCAAAGCCAAAATATACGTAGCCAAGTAAAGTAGAGGATGAGTTTATGCATTTGTGTACATTTATGCAGTTTGAATGCATTTATGAGTGACAAAATAAGAAATAATATCTTTAAAGTTACTCACCTTCATGTAACAATAGATGAAAATAAAACTAAGACTTTTGTTATAAAATATGTATTTTTCTTGTCTTTATTGAAGAAGTTATTAGTCTAATCCAATAGGGAAAGTCATGGAGATATTATGTGTCTTGAGACAGTGAATTTTACAACTAAATAAATATCTGGTAGCAAAATATTAAAACATATTGCTCAGTAGGACTGACATTCTATTTGGAATATCAGCCTCTGTAACTATTTAAAACTAAGGTGTCCACCATAAACAAATTCTACAGTTTGTGTTATACCAGATGCAGAGTCTTGTATCTGAAAATGACTGAGTCTGCAAGCACTGTCAGGTTGAGATTTACATCCAGCCGCCACTCACAAGTTTGCAGAATTCTTTGGATATGCCCCCTGAGCAGTATGTTCCCAGCATCTGCATAACGGGAATTTACTCTAAAACCAATTTTTCACAAATGTTAACATTCAGGGATTAACAAGTGGTTAGTGCACTGGTATTATGTATAAGCATCAAATTGCCTTATGCTGTCTCCTGTTACTCCTTTCAGTGTCGATGCTCTCTGGAGAAGAAGAAACAATTTCCCTACTCTCTCTAGCTTTGGTGCCTTCACAGTTGGAATGCGTAAATTTAATCCCGGATTTAGAATGTGTTTCAAAGACAATGTCGTAGGCAAAATCCTATGCTTAGATGGAAAGCATAAATAAAATGGAAGGCAACTTCATACGTTACCTGTGTATTTTTTTTACTGATGTAGCAACCTGTTATGCTGAAAAACTTCTGGGTCTGCAATCTGGGTCAGTCAGTGTGAACTGTGAGCCCAGGCTTTGAGATTTGACATGCACACAGAGTTTTATGCTAGCAAATTCCATTTCAGCACCAGGGTCAAAGTGTGTCCCTTAAAGTCCACAGTTCAAACAGAGCTAGCAAGAATGAATCTGAAAACAATTAAAGAGCCAAATCTTTATTTCTGCATTCCCTACTTCATTTCTGGAAACTTGGAATTTATTCAGAGAGCCCTAAGGTCTTCAAAGACAAAAATGAAGAACCTAATTAAACATGAAGTAAACCAGCTAACTAGAACTGCATGGAGCACAGGAGAAGACTAGATATTTCTATTTTAAAACGTAGTGTTTCACACTCTCCAGATATTTTTGTCCATTTAGACTAAGATTTCTTTGTTCAACAAATGTTTAGGTAAACACTTTTGCACAGAGCCCAGGAAAATGGAAATCTAAACCCAATTAGATTATTTGTCCAACATCCTTAATACTATTGTCTGATAAAAACCTCAAACTTTCCACTTGTAAAATGGTTAGAAATTAAAATATTATGCGTATTCAGCTAAGAAAAGGTCAGCCCATGTCACTTGTAACCTGAGGCTATTTAAGATGAAGAGAAGATCTGATACTAGAAATATTAACTTTATACATTTTCTAATCACAATGAATTATCTTAAGTATAATCACAGTTCAAAACCAGGATACTGTGGGTACCTGCTTTGATCAGACTGTCAGTCCTACACAGGTCTTGACAAAGGTCCTCTTAAAGAAGTTGGAAGAATCAGTCTGGGGAACACTTTCAACCCATGATTTACAGTACGTACAAATCTTATACTAACACCCAAAAAAGCAGTTCAGATAAAAAACAAGTGGCTACTTCAGCCACACAGAAGCTATCCCAAGTTGTTCTCACATAAAATAGGCCATATACTTATAAGTAGAGAAAAAGGCAGACAGAATTTGCATCTCTTTGTTTACAATAACATATTTTGGTTTTCTGATTCTATGTCCTGTAGGAATATGTTTTTGATTTTACTATTAATAAACGCAGCCAACCTATTCCTCTCTGTCAAACACTTCAGATATCGTGAAATATAAAAAGCAATTTAAGATTAATGTCTCTCAATTATATTCCAGTTCTGCCTCTTTTGGCTTTAAAATAAATCTTATTTGTTAACCACAGGGTGCAAGCATTGCACTTGAAAAATTAAGCTCCAAGATGACTGAAGATGCAGTTGCTGGCCAGTGGAAAGTTACATAACTTCTTTCCAGAGTGCGTTATATCAGGTTAACACTTGTATCCACACTGCTGAATTTTTATCCAGCTTATAAAATTGCAAGAAACATTCACTCACAGAATACAATCTGCAAAAATATGTGGCTTCTTGATTCTCTTAAAACTGTTCCAGTTGCACATCAGTCCCTCTGTCAGGATGTTAGTAGTTTAACAACATGAATGGACTACTCAGTGCCATGTACAATTTTCTTTTTCAAAAGGAAACACAAAAGTATATCCAGTCTCAACATTTCAAAGAGAAGCCTCCTAAAGATGCCCCAAAACTGTATTTTGTCCTAAGAGTACAGTTGTAGCAAGAGTCCGAAACTCAACTCAGTTTTCCTGAGTGGACAACTGTGAGAACAGTGAAAGTTCTCTACAGGTATACAATGCAAATCATGCAAAATTCCAACCCAGGAGCCACACTAAAAAGTATTGACTGGCACTGTGACCAACAGGGACAATGGTGCCAGCTGGAGCAGGATGCACTCCGGCTATTCAGCTTCCTATGAGAAACTATGCACCAAGAATTTGGAGTAAGGGCAAAATCATGTTCTAGGGCTTTCTTTTCTTGTATCAGCAGTAATTCCAAGCAATAGCCTTAACGCAAAAAAGACAAAAGGCCTTGTGACTGCACCTCCTTTTACAATATTCAAAATCAACCTTAATTAGTAATCTCAACTAAATATGTTTATATCATAAACATCATGAGCTGAGAGCAATATTAGATGCATTTTGTTTCACAGACAAAGCAAAAAGGCTTTATTTTATATTGCAAACTACATTTTGAAATGCAAATTACCAGAAACTTGAAAAATGTATTTTATTGTGGAAATGTCAAGAACACATTAGCTATTGCCAAACCTCCAGCAATCTGCCAATAAAATCTCTAACCTTCACACATGATTGGAACCAGTATTTCAAAACTAGCCACAACAGTAAATTCCTCTTATTCTGAATTTGAAGTTGACCAGAAACCCTGTGTCATAGTCCTGATGAGTCACCTAGAAAGACCTAGAAGAAAGTTAAACAGCTTTCCTACCCAGCAGTTTTGAAAGTATGTGTTTCAGTGAGCCCAACCCCAGCCCAGTTTCAAAGGCCTTTGCTACAAGCTAGCAATCATCTATCACCCAGCAAACATCAAAAAAAACCATGGTGCCAACAATGCAGGCTTTACTGAATTAAAATTATGTGCATTCTCAAAAAGGTAGTAATACACTTTTGCTCAGGACTCTTTGCTAACTGTAGTTATTTAAATACAGTTGACATTGAATGAGAAGAGAAACTGTGTAGGGAGGAAACACACATACAAAGTTACACCACAGATTATGAAAAGGTCCAATTACAGCAGAATGACGTTTCATTTTTTATTCAGCTGACTGGTTCATAAGAAATCAGTAATGAAAGATTCATCACCCTGTATTTGGGAGCTTAAGTAAATTAATGTGTAGTTGCTACATCGTTCCTAGTGGTCAGATATGTACCACTACATAAAGCTGTGCAACAGGGGATAACAGTCTTTGATGGCACGTGACAATTCAGAGTCAAGCACTATGAAGACTTTTAGAAACAAGCTTTTCACAATTACTTAGAACACTAAGATTTGGTTGTTCGGGGATTTTTCAGGCAAATAAAGAACATACAGACCAGGAATCGTATGTAACTGCTACATATAAATGAAGTATATGAAAGTATAATAGAACTCAGTTTTCCACATTAAGCTGAATCTAAGAAACATGCATAAAAAGACTACTTTGTGTACAATATGAGTAGCTCCTATAGCTTAGGAGGAAAATAATCAAAAACTTTACTTACACATTTGTCATCTGATCCACTGGCTATAAACTGTCCACAAGGAGATACTGCAATTCCACATGGGTAGCAGCGGTTACTGTGCCCTTCAAAACGACGTTCACACCTTCAGAGAAATTTCAGTCTTATTAACACCAGCTAAAAACTAGCACTTTTACTGCCATTTTCATT
>NW_009260171.1:405774-424804 GCF_000687185.1 Egretta garzetta
AAATCCACAAATTAAGTTTTAAATATCTCTGCAGTAGGATTTTGACAAAACTGAAAGACATTAAAGAATATTAACAACTAAAAATAAAATGAACACATAAAACTACCCCAGGACAATGCCCAAAACTACACTTTGGCCTTGTTTAGTTTACAAAGATAGAAAAATCATTAGTATTTAGAAGTGAGGAGCTGTGATGCCTACCATTAAGCTACCCCTAGTTAGCCATCTCAGCAGGGAAAGCCAAACTCCCCTGCATTGTGCAGAGGGTGTTGTGAAAGTCAGTCTGCTCTGTGAGGCTTTAGAAATCTCCCTCAAGTAATTTATATCAAATGAAGATCCAGTATGCAGAATCATAACGTAAATAATTTTTGCTTGCTTGTCTTATAACCAAATCTGGATATTTAATCTGTGTTGCTCTATTTACATTCCTACTCCATGCACAATTTTATTGTGTCTGGTAAATTCAAGAAAGGCAATATCCAAATGACATTCTAAACTGATAAATCTAGCTATCTGCCCTACAACTGTAGATAACTTCTTACCTGTGTTAATACAGCCTAAAGCAAGGAATGTGTTTAAATTTAACACACGGAATTAATTTCCTACTTTTCATGTTAATATTGCAAGGTAGGAATGTGGACTAAGTTTTTGACAGCTGAGCACACTTGTCCCATTTAAAAATAATTTTTTTTTTCATGATATGAAGGTTAATATCCACCTAAAAAATCCATGGCTGTAAAGAACTGTGATAGCTATGTAGTCACTACAAAACTAAGGAAAAAAGTAGTATTTAGAGTTGCTTCAATGTTAAAATACATTTTAATACAAGTTTCAACCACATTCAGAATTATAGTTTACATATGTACACCTCATTTCAGAGCTTTATTTTTATACCCAAAAAGTATCACTTCAAAACAGACATAACAACCTGTATTCTTTTGCCTTTACTATGAATGCTATCAACCTGCCCTTCTCCTTACAAAACAAATTCACACACTTTGCCATAATACAGCTGTCACACAGTCTTTTTTTTTTTTTTTTTTTTTTTTGTATTCTAGATCCAGGAACAAATTTGAAAGAGTAACATCTCCTGCCAACACCTGTGATGATATACACTTTTTCCTGGCCAGTGAAATCACAGACACTGTGTTAATTTGATTGACTGAACCCATGTGCAGAAATCTCTAAATTATTATACCACATTGTTCTTAGACACACATGTATGTGTAAGAATGCACTGAATGCCAAGTTGATTTTGTTCACCCAGGTATACTTAACAGGCATACTTAAATGAAAACATTACTTTGTGACTGATTCAATGGCTATCACTTATTAAAGCATAAAAAAGGACACTTATGAATGTATGTAAATACATCATTTTACAGACCTTAACTCTGAAATTTCACAAATAGTATATATTTGGCTGAATTTCTGTATAACAAAGTTACTGGTATCAATAGTCGTTTTGAATATACAGTAACCACACATTTCACCTCAGGCTAGTTCTACCCTAAAACTATTGTAAATAACCCAATTAAAGAGAACACTACAGATCAAAGAGAAGTAACTTATAAAGAACATCAATTACTGCAACTGAGATGTAAAAACATTCTTCAACTTCAGTTTTCACATATCTTCTTCATGAATACTCAGAGACTTTCTGCTGCATTTGGGCCATTGAATAACCTGCCTCTATTCAAGCTTCCTGTTGATAGTAAAAGTGAATACTAGCTGCCTCAGTCTCCTCTCAAAGGCAGCATTCCGACATATATGACTCCAAAGGTTAGGCAATGGAGGACAAGTCACAGAATACATATTTGATTTATACTTTCAAAGAACATTTATACTGTCAAAATACTTTTTGGAAGGTAACCTAAAAGAAAACATAAAGGGTAGTGCACGCTTCCCATATGACAGTTTTTACAGAATCATATGATTGAGGTTGGAAGGCACCTCTTGAAGTCATCTTTTCCAGCTTCCCTGCTCCTCTAGAGTCAGTTGCCAAGGACTGTGTCCGGACAGCTTTTGAATATCTCCAAGGTACAAGGTACCAAACTCCACAACCTCACTGGGCAAGCTGTGTTAGTGCTCAGTCACTGGAAATGGTTACCAGAATTAGTTGAACCATCACCTTCCCAGGGATCAAGGTGAGGCTGAACAGACTGTCGTTCCCTGGGATCTCCTTCTTGCCCTTTTTGAAGATAGGAGTGACATTTACTTTCCTTCAGTCCTCAGGCACCTCTCCTGATCACCATGATCCTTCAAAGATAATGGAGAGTGGCCTTGCAATGACATCAGCCATCAATGAGCTGAAGGCAGGCTTTAAAGAAGACAGAGCTAGGCTCTTTCAGTGGTGCCCAGTGACAGGACAAGAGGCAATGGGCAAAAATTGAAATACAGGAGGCTCTCTCTGAACACCAGGAACACTTCTTTACTGTGTGGGTGACTGAGCACTGGCACAGGTTATTCAGAGAAGTTGTGGAATCTCCCTTCTTGAAGATATTCCAAAGCTATTTGGACATGGTCCTGGACAATCAGCTGTAGGTGACCCTGCTTGTGCAGGGGAGTTGGACAAGATGACCTCCAAAGGTGCCTTCCAGCTGCAATCATTATGCGATTCTGTGCTTGAACAGCAAAGGCATTATTGTAACTTTAGGCAAATCTTTTCTCCAAATATCTTAGACAGACAGAAATAAAAATGAAGCATGATGTGTTTCATCTGTCTGCTGTTCCCCTTCATGGTCAGATGTGGCATTGCAAGATTTTGCACTCAGGTTCCTACCAAACATTATTCACTGTGTAGAGTAGATCTCTCCCACAACTCAGCCTCAGTCATGGTTTTTTTCTTGTCTCTGCCAGAGTCCCAGTTACATTGTGAATTTCAAAGTCCCCCCAAAATACTATCCTTCTCAGTGCCTTTTCTTATTCTCACATATGGACAATGTTCATGGAAATGTTTCTTTTTCATCTTATACTTGTAAGATACAACAGCATTCCACAAAATAAATTTCCTCATGAGAAAAATAAGCAAATTCATATATCCTCTGTCTCTCCTGAATATGCCTTCAGGACCACCATTCTTGTTTTTTTTTTTTTTTGGGGGGGGGGGGGGTTGGTTTGGTTGGTTTTTTGTTGTTTTTTTTTTAAGTAGCAACAGGTGGTGATCAAACTTATTTTGGATATTGCAACCTTTATGTGGCCAGCTGGCATGTTGTCCAGCCTCCTAAGAATGCTTTTCTGGTCAGAGCTTTTCAGGGGTTACCATGACAAACATCTGGTAATTGCATGGGACAGCAAACAGCCAAGTCTTCCCTATGTTCTCCATTGTACATCTTTTAGTCTACGTTCCAAAATATGTATCTTTTCATGTTGCAAGCAACTTGCAGCATATTAGAAAAAGAAGTGTAACATGTTTTCTGTCTTTGAAAGAGAAAGATACTGGAATGGCGCATGTCTTTATAAAACAGGGAATACTCTCACAAATAAGTCTATTTCATTTTACTTGCTGCATTAAAAAAAATATTTTGATTGCAAACCTAAGTTTTCTTTTTTTAACCACTTTTCCTTATATTCTTTTACTTTGTCCCAATGCTCCGGTATTTGTTCAGAGACCCTTCAGTACCAGCAGATTCACTGATGCTCTGTAAAATCCATTTATAACTTCACAGTAGTAGTAGCTACCTTAGATGTTCTGTACACATGGGTTCCATTTTAAACACACACCAAACCCTCCACATAGGAGCTCAGCATGTTTTCAACGGCATCCAGCAGGGACCACATGTTCCCTATCCTGTATACTTTCGTGCATCCCCAGTCCCAAACTTGGAGGAATTCCAGCTACTCTTTATCTCTTTTTCATTAAGAATGCAGATAACAAGACTCAAAGCTCTGGGGAAAAAAAAAACAATGGCAAATCATGATATCTTCACGTTTAGAAGACACCAAAAAGTAATAAAATTCTGAGTCTGTGTATATGTGTACCTTGCTCAGGGTGATGTCAAGCAGTTAGTTCACAGTGGAGATGCAAACTGAAAAGTATCTGAAAATTGAAGGGCCATTCATTCAAATTGCATGTCTGACCCTAAAGCCCTCAAAGTGTAATTGTTAGAAAATGTAAGAGATTAGTTCCATGTGGCTGCAGGAATTCTACTAAAATATGTTGCCAGGGGAGCTTATGATCCAGTTGCACGGGATCATAATACTAGTTGGAGATTTTACCTTGATGTCCAAAACTATCTTTATACAATTGGCAAATCTTTTCAGAGGCTGAAAGAGGGTGAATCTGATTTTCCCTGGGATCATGCATCAAAGCATTATCATGCAGCTGAGTGTTCTGCAGAAGAAATTCTGTGTGTCCAAGTAGTCCAATAATCTTTAAATATCTTCACTGTGGTCCAATAAGCACCCATTGCCTTTTTTCCAGAAAGAGATGAGGGATGGCTGTTTCAGCAGCAAACAGCATTAGAGCAGCTGAACTTCTATTCCTCGGATGTTCAGTGTGAGGCAGAGGCAGGCTCCTCCTGACACTAAAGGTGTTAACGTGCTGGTGGTTGAGAGCTTCTCCCAACACCTTGCCCCTGCCAATCTTACTACCTGCAGCAGTAATCTAGCAGCTGCCACATCTACCACCCCACACCTACCATAGTAGCAGCCCAGACCTCTACATTGGGCAATTATAACTTTTCCCTGCTCTCCCCACCTCTGGGTAGATAACGAGCACATCTGACCACATAGCACAACTGTCCCATACCTTCCTTCTAAATTAATTCCCAATTTCATCTGTGAGTGTCCATCCTGCTCTCTTATTCAAGATTGTATCAATTCTCCCAGGAGGTTTCCCATCTCTATATTTCTATGGCAAGTAGAGAAGATCAAATGCTAATTTAATAGAATCACAGAGTCACATCATGGCTGAGGTTGGAAGGCAGCTCTGGAGGTCATCTTATCCAACCTCCCTGCTCACATAGAGCCAGTGTGGCTTCACCAATGCTAAACAGAGGGAAAGCATCACTTCCCTCAACCTGATGGCAACACTCCTCCTGATGCAACCCAGGACATCATTTGTCTTCTTTGCCACAAGTGCACATTTCTGGCTCACGTTCAACTTGTTGTACACCAGGACCCCCAGGTCCTTTTCTGCAAAGCTGCTTTACAGCTAGTCACCCACCCCACCCCACCCCCCCTCCCAGCATATATTGGTGCTAGGGGGTTGCATTTGGTGCCAAGGGGATTTTGCACTTCCCCTTGCTGAATTTCATGAGGGTTCTGTCAGCCCATTTCTCCAGCCTGTTGAGGTCCCTCTGGATGGCAGCACAACCCTCCAGTGTATCAGATGCTTCTCCCAGTTTTGTGTCACCAGCAAACTTGCTACACTCTGCCCCATCATCCAGATAATTAATGAAGGTGTTCAACAAGATTGGAACCAGTACTGATCCCTGTGGAGCACTGCTAGTTACTGGCCTCCAACTAGACTTTGTGCCACTGATCACCACCTTCTGAGCTTCTTATTCAGACAGTTCTCAACCTGTCTGCTTATCCAGCCCATGCTTCCTCAGCTTCTCTATGAGGATCTTATGGGAGACAGTGTCAAAAGCCTTACTGAAGTCACAGTAGACAGTATCGACTGCTCTCCTCTCATCTACCAAGTCAGTCATTTTATCAGAGATATTTATCAAATTGGTCAAGTGTGATTTTCCCTTGGCGAATCCATGCTGACTACTCCCAATTGATTCCTTGCCATTTATGTGACTGGAAATAGTTTCCAAGATTAACTGTTCCATCATCTTCCCAGGGTTTGAGGTGAGGTTGACCAGCCTGTAGTTCCCTGGGTCCTCCTTCTTACCCTTTCTGAAGGGCCTTTTCCTCAGAAATTTATAGAAACTCTCTCTTCTTGGTCAGCAAGAGATAGGAACAATTACTCAGTAGATATTGTACATCAACATATAAAAAACACCCAAGCTACAGCTACAAAGACAACTTGTGCCTTGTTTCATTTCATATTCTGCCAAACACTAAGTGTCTTAGTTTAAGAAGTCTGCTGTTGATGCAGGTGTTCTTCTTTCAAAGGGAAGTCAATGTCTGATAAGAGTATTTTTTTCATGTCTTAGAACATGAAAAGACCTGAACAGCTCTTCAGTCACCCAAAAATGTTCTATAGGATAACCTCTGCAAAAATCAGTAAATCTTTATTCAATTATTCACCTGCCTTGAATGATCAGCATACTTACATGCTGATTGTGCTCACAATCTAGCAAATTCATCAGTGCATAACTTCCCTGCACAAAGGTACTGACCTTGCATTATCTTAATCTGTTTGTATAATACATTACAGAGCTGTATATATACTAGCTATGTTACCATCCCTTTCAGAAATGGAAGGAATTACTTTCAAGTTAGAAATATTGCTTAGAACTTATTCAGCTTTTGGGTTCCAGTTGACTATACGGATCACATGCGTGATAATTACCAGGACCAACTTATCAGCACTTTTTTTTGGAACAGAAACAAAAATAAAAACACCATAAGGCATTCCTTAGCATACATTTTGCAGACCTATGCACCTTATGTGAGAAATAAATATAATTGTGCATATGCATGTCAGTCAACAAGAGCAGGGCTGCTACAAAACAGAAAATGAGTGAGAAGCCAATAGTGTCCTCACCAACCAGGCCACCATCCCACCATATCTGAATAGGGTGGGCAGAGTAGTGTGCTGATACTGGTCCACTGGCAATCCCAGAAAAAAGTGAGGTGATGAAGCAGGTTCAGGGTCCATCCTGGGAGTCCAGTCAGGAGCAGCAGGAGATGGAGCCAGACACAGGGCTGGAGGCAAGACTCAAGACAGAGGGTCCGCTGGAGACAGAACTCAAGACAAAGTACCTACAAAGTAGGTCAAGGTCCATGCAGAAAACAAGGCCGGAGACAGGATTTGAGACAGGTACACCAAAAGCATAATTCAGGCAAGGACTAAATGTCCAGGCCTGAGCTTAAATGGAGCAACTGAAAGCAAGGACCAGAGAGTACATGGGTGAGGGTCCAAGGCTGGTCAGGGCAATTAAGGCCCAGTGGTGCACTCAGAGCCCTCACAGTGCAGTCTGTAACTTGAGTAAAGATACATCTGAAAAACTGGGACCAAGCCAGGCCATACAATTAGTTTCACAAAGAAGGATGAAGTTTTACTGCACTGTGACTTTAGCCACATTTTACTGATGAGCAAGGAAGGTCCACATCAATGCCTACAAGCTTTGCAGAAGGTCTGAAATCTGCCTTGGGGAAGAAAAGCTTACACTACTTCACATTCTAGAACCTCTCTTAGGAAAGTGAGCCTTTGGAATGAATCATGCAAGGGAAACAGCAAACTGCTGCAGAAATACAGACAGTTGATTTTTCTCAATATCAGCCAGCCATGAAGATGAGGGTATTCACGTAACTTTACCAGTGAGTGTGAGCTGGTGCTACAACTAAGTGTTTAGTCAATATTCTAAATGCATTTAACAAAGTGAAGAGGACAACACTTTGAATGGATAGTTTTTTCCTAACATAATGAATGAAAGAAACTTCCTTTCTTCTGGATGTTATAATGCACAGAAATATGTAGTCTACAAGTGGGAGGAAATTGAAGGGATCTAGACTGGTAAAACAGATTTTAAAACTGTCACGTGAAACTTAAGTGACATGTGAGCATATTAAAGCAGCTGGTATTTAGTCTAGTCGGCCATTTTGGATTGTTATGGGTTTACTGTGTAAAGGAATGGAATTTTCTGTAATTCCTAAATTTCTTCACTCTTTCTATGCATTGGTTTTACAGCACTGGGATGCCAAAATACATCTGTCTCTCACTGCCCTCTATGTTCATGAACATCGTCACTAAAAAACAGGCAGGACTGGCAGATAAGGAGACTTAGTGTATGGGAATTTTCTGATATATCTAGCCTGGGCAATCTATAGGACTCAGCAATTTTTTTCATTCCAATCTAGACTTCCCCAAAAGATTAAAATTAAGTGGTGGAGACAATAGGTATAGTTCCCTATGAATCATTGCTAGATTCCGGACTTCAGAAGGAGTTTTGATGTCTCTAAAATGCATTAAACAGAGAGACAGCAGAAGGAGGTAGAATGGTAAAGTTTCTTGTGTCTTATGGACAAATAAGTATCTACAATGTTTCATCATAAAGAACATTTAAACTCCTTCCAAAAATGTAAGCATGCATCAATCTTTTGTACCTCCTGTTAAGTGTTTGTCTGACTCTTTCTTGGTAATCCTGAAGCTGGTAACTGTAATGTTCTTCTCATTCAGATTCCCACTGCACCTCAATCTAATTCCTGTGTTCACCTTGGACCCAAGAGAAAGCATTTTCATTTGTTCTCCAAGTAGCCATTCTTTTAGACAAGGTAGACTTAAATTGCTCTTCACAATGTCTTGGAAGTTGGTCAAAGGTCATTATCTTACCCTAATGCATGTATTCATAAAGCCTCGTAGTTCATTATCCTAACCTGGAAGAAGAGTAGCCAGAGTTGGTTCTTCTTCCAAAAAGATCTGTTCTCCTTGGTTCTGCTTTGTAGGTTGTCTGGAGCTTTTCCTAGTTACAGTTATAAATTAGGACAGTGCAGGAGAAGTACAAAAATATTCAAAATCTTCAGATGAAACTTTACAAATCCATGTATTTCAAAGCAAATGAAGCAAAAGTCTGAGTAAATGCAAGAGTCACTAGCAGTGTCCAAGATTCCCTCATTTATTGGCAAGATGACCTGGCTGTGTGAGGTGGGCTGACAACTTCAGAAAGTTAAAATGCCTTTTCTTGTACCACCTTCAGAGGAACCCATAAGACTTTCTGGCACTCTCTGAAGCAATCTTGGGATGTGTCCAGATCATCAATAGTGAAAGAGACAGATAGAGTCACAGCTTTATCCAGTAAGGATGATGTAAATGGAAGTTGCAAAATGCTCTCATCAACTTCAAGAACAAAAAAGATAAGTAAGTTAAATTAATTTTCACTGGGAAAAAAATGTAGTTTGATAATACAGACAGAATGGAAAAATTCTTGTGGAACTCAGAGCAAAAAAATCAATATATTCAAAACCTATAAAGCTGCAGGCCAGGATAACATGTCTGAAGATTTACTCTAAGCAAAGATCAAAAAAGAACTTGAGCATTCTGCTATGATTTCTCAGTTAATTATGAGGAAAGGAATGCATGTCAGAAGAATAAAAAAAGGAACCATCATCAAAGAAATTGAATAAAAGGAAAAACTAAGAGTCCCAGGAAAATTGTGCAGAGTTACTCTGAAAATTATGTCCCATGCTTTCAACTGCAGCTTTCAAAAGCACCATGCTGAAGGGTTGGGGATTTTTTCCTATTTAATCAGAATTTTGTACTCTACAGTATTTATTTAATAAAGTAACAATGGATAGAACTCATCAAGGGCAACAAGCAGATTAAACAAAAGCAAAACAGTTTTCACTGTGGTGGTCTAGGGCAAATATTTAGAACAAAATCAACAAACAATAAAGTTGAGATCCTGCAGTTAGTGTTACTACCCACAACACTGCAAACAGTATAAATGAGAAGGTGGACTTACCTTTTCTATATTTCAAGAACACTGGACAAAGATTTCACTAAACAAACCCTATTCTGGCAAACCCAAAGCAGAAATAAAGAGAGGTCATTCCAGAGGGACCATTCAAAACACAGTAATGATTGATGCACCAACTTTACAAATCAACAGCTTTAAGAGATTAAAGGTACTGGCCCATCATAAAATTGTTTAGAAACTAATCTCTCCTGTAAGCACCCAACAGTGCAAGGGATGGACTGGATTTGATTGGACAAGACCTACGAAGAAAAAAAAAAAAAAGCAAAAGTTTTCAGTCTGTGTTACTGTATAGTAGACCTAACACTTCAGTGGAGATTTTTTCCAAGTTCAGATAGAGCTTTCCAAACTCAGCCATTTCAAATTTATTTATGTGAAAACCACCTGGGGAACACATTAGGAAAAAGTGAACAGTTTTCTTCCTTACAAGAACTCAAGAATAGATTTTAAAATACAGAAGACTCAATCTCTGGTCTGAGCAATGAGAGAAAATTTCATTTTTAAAAATTGGGGTTTTTTTCTCTGGCAGTTACTAGCAAGTGAAAAAAAAATTTTTTTTCCTCTATTTCTTTTCCACAACAATTACTACCATTGATCACTGTGTAGTGTGTAACAAACACACACATATACATAATATCTAATAAACTCCCTTGAAATATGTGTCATTAAGGACTTGAATTACTTTTTTGAAGTTTGGCTAACAGAACTCAGTGGACACTGGAATACAACGGCTTTGCCAAATTAAATATAGAGCAAGAACATACATAAATTATTCCCCTCTTCCCAGGACATATTCATTTAATTGATTGCCCAGATTTTACACTTTAACTATTTTACCATTCACCTGCTCTACTTACATTAGAATTTAGAAACAAAGAGACAGATAAGTGATCTGTGAAAAACTTTCTACTTTTTCATTACTCTTCAGCAATACAGTTTGAGCAGCTTATTAGAAAAACATAAGAAGGTAACAGATTCCAACCCCAGCAAGTTTCATTACTTTCTGACATTCAGTGCAGGTAACACAGCAATGCTTTTGGCAAGAACATATATGCCCCCTATAGGTTTAACATATTCTTACCATAGAAAGATGGAAATAAATGAAAAGATCATTAAGCATTTCGTAAATAGAAAATTCAGTACTAGAAAAATTATATTACATCTTTCAATAAATACATATTTACACACACACAAGCAAATATGAAATTATTCTTTAAAACTTAAAAACCCTCCCTGTTCAAACCATTTTTCTTTTAAACATAATTCTTTTAGCTTGCAAAACAGAGATTGCGCAAGTATTTCCTTTCCTGAGCAATGTTCCCTCCCCACCACTCTGTCCCTTTGTCCTACAGCTTTCCCAAGTACAACACTCAAAGGTTTTTAGAAAAATATAGTATTTTATTCTAAGTTTATAACCTATTATGCAAATTTATAGCACTACATACATGATTTGTAATAATGTTTCTACAATTACATTTGTATTTTAAAAGCTGGATCACAAATTTTACCTCCTTTAGCATTAATGACGTGCTGGTTTGGAAATATTATTAGGATTCTGTTCAGTATACTATTTTATGTATACAATTCGATCTACAAAGGTAGGTAAGACATAGGTGATAGATCTTGACCATTTAATGGCTTCCACATAACTAACTACAGCTGAGGAACCAGCATTTTGTTTGGTCTCTTAAAATTAGTAAATTCCAATTAGCCTTTAATTTTCTTTTTCAAAGGCCTGACTGTAGATCTGATTCCACATCTAAATTTCTACTGGTATATCACAGCAAGTGTGACAATTCTGAATAAAGACAAAGCATGGTTTTTTATGCCAAGGTACCTAATTCAGGCTTACCTCAGTGTTCTTAAATCCCACAGTTTGACGCCATCACCTGCAGCTGTGGTCATGAAAAGATTGTAAGCTTCAGGTTGCTGAGTGCTGAATGATGACCCCTGTAAAATATGAAGTCAGTTTTGGATAATTCTTCTCATGGCGCTAAATATTTATGGAATCACAGAATCATAGACTACCTCAAGTTGGAAGGGACCCATAGGGATCATTGAGTTCAACTCCCTGCTCCTTGCAGGACTACCTAAAACTAAACCATATGGCTAAGAGCATTGTGCAGATGCTCCTTGAACTCTGACAGGCAAGACTCAGCAACTGGATAGGGGACCACAACAGGCTGGCCTGTGTGTTCTGGAGTGAGTAAGGGTCTTGGTGGCACCAGCTGGAGTGGGGCCATAGATCAGACAGCCTGTTGGTCTGAGTGCCAGCAACTGGAGAGACTGGAGTGAGTGAAATTAAATGCCAGCAACTAAAGTCAGACCAAGTGTCTGTGGTCCAAAGAACTGGAGCAAGCAAGGGGCAAGTGAAGGTGCATGGCCAGGGTGTGATCACTAGCAAACTAGCGGACTAGTCAGCAAGTAGGTGGTTAGTTTTTTCAGATTGTAAATATAATTTTCATCTACATGAGAAACAAGAAAAGTACAAATATAAAACCTTAAGGAACTATCTTGACAAAGCCAAACTACATAATACAGACAAACAGAGTAGTCCAACATTTAATTATAAGCCATGTTTAGCCCTGGCATAAGTGGGCACACTTTCCATTGGCTTCAGTAGCAGTTGCATTAATTCATAACAGGACTGATTTTGGCTTTATACCTTTAAATAATTAAATCCACTCTACCTTTAAACCTCTGATTTTTTAACAACTACATTGGCAAATCCTGGCTTTTTTGCTGGCTACAAACGTCTTTCTCCAGGGAACTAAACATAAACAGTTAAAACTCTTTCTTTGCTTTCCCCACCATTCACATTCTTGATTTGGCTGAATACATCACAGAAACCTCAAGGCCATTTCCTGCAATCAATGCTTCATTGCCAGGAATCTTTTATTCCTTATGAAGTATAGCAGGAAAATTCTCCAGTATTTAGTCAATAGAATTCTCCAAACGGGGACAAAGGGGGGCACTCAGCATTAAAAAGAGTGTAGTAGCCTTCACTTACTTTGCTTAAAGCAGGTTTCCTTCCTAAACTAAGGATTACCACAGCCTGCTCTAACAAATGCACTATGCAACAAATTTCCCAAAGTCTACACATTCTCACATTAGCTTTGTATAACTATCAAAAAGAGTAATTGTAAATGAGAAAGACAGTAGTTGTCCAAAGGACAGTATTCATTAAAAGTTACAGAGCACTTTTTCTTTTTGTGTTTTTGAAACTTTTACTCATGATCTGTTTCTTCAGTCCGTAATGATTGCAGAGACCAATACAAGAAGTTCTACAGAGACATAAGCATTTACTTTATGCACTACTCCTTTACTTCAAAATACAGTAACAGTAATAAGCGTAAGAAGCGTAATCCCTTTGTTCCTGCCCTGCCCTGACATTTTGTCAGTAATATACTTTGCTAATATAAAGCTATACTTGTATCTTCAAACTACATTTGCTACTGAATATTGATGTAGAAGACAAGAAAATGTATACTACATGGGATAATATGCAAGCTGAATTTTTTTTATCCCTTTGTGGGTTTACAGTTCATTAATTGATGATAATCTATAATTTATGAGAATCTAATGCAAAAAGTAGCATATTCCAACACACTTTTCAAACTATATTCTTTCATTCTGACAGACAAATCGCTTGCCCATGCCCCATCATCTTCCTCATCTACCACTGTAACCCCTTCTCAGCTTCTCTCTAGGCTATATTGCAACTTTCACTACATTGCAATTTCCACAGAAAATTTGGCCCCAAACAAGGACATGGTTTAACAGAATCCCTATCCCATTCACTAATTCCACATGAATACCATTGATAACATCCAAACAGTGCAGGGGGTTTATGCTAAAGGCATCAATCAATAGATGTCTCAGAAAACACTACAAGTCTAACAGGCAAGCACAGACCTTCAGACAGGTTTGTCACTATGGCTAGAAAAAAAGGTAGCAGACTGAAACATCTGAGTTTCCTCTTATGTTTTTCAGCCTTCATGTCATATACATTTCCTAATTAATGGACCAACAAATTCTGAAACAAAAAGGCCTGGGCAGAAAGCTACAAACTTTGTTGTATTTCTGAAAATGAATGTAATCTATAACTTTGCTAGCAGAACATGTTACCATCCAAATATTTCTGGTTGATACTGATAGATTCCTGTTCAAATAATATGTTTTGCAGCACTACAAATGTCTTGCTAACACTAAAGATCTGAATCTCTGTTGTTTGATCTCAAATTGCATCTATTTCTGTATCTCAGAGCTTCCTGAACTCTAAGACAGGAATACAATTTTGATATTTCAATCAATTCATTTTACTACGTTTCTTAAAATTTAGTATGTAAAGCAATGGAACCATGAAAAGTCACATAATACTTTGGTAATCATTGATAATCAATTTTCATTAGGTGATCTTACGTATCAAACCCAAATCGTCAAGTTGGAAATCACTGGTTGAATAAAACAACTTACAGAAGTGTAAATCTATTATTATGAGCTTAGGATGTTTGCCTTGTCAGGCTTAACGGTGGCTAAGGACTACTTATCAGAGTAAGGTGAAGTTACTACAGCCAGAAGAGCAACATTTGCTCATTGCCTCAGGAGCTTAATGACATCACTTGAGCTAAAATATCATAAGCAGTTCTGAGAGTAGGGTCTGGAAACCAGACACAGGTTCAGGGAAAAGAGTGGAGGGTCCCTCAGCACTGTCACTGAAAAGCAGGAAATTTCCACCAGTTTCCTCAGGCTGGAGAACAATGGAGGAGAACAGTGAACCTCTTTCCCCCAACGCCTAAGCAAACACTCTGAAAAGTAAGCTATTACATGAACCTGCAGCAGTATCACCACCACATCTCCACAGGACCATGTATTTAGCTCAGTTTCTTGATGACATGATGCTTATGCAACTGTACTGTATGCTGATTCCCATTCAGAATTATTTTAACCTGCTTCACTATTTAAAACTGATCTGACAGAGATAAGAGTCTTATGATAAATACATTTCCACAAAATACATGTAAATGAGTAATTAGAAGACAGAAATTCAAAACAGCACAGCCATTAAGAAAAGTTATTTTGTTTGACAAGCCATTAACCAGCCAACACAAGAGTAATTTAGAACAGACATGCAGTATGGCATGCCTCTTGGCCAACTAGCAATAAGGACATGACAAGAAGATATGGGTGTGATAGGGGAGGAGTGTTTAGGTAACATAGGGAACAAAACTGAAAGCGCATGTGGTGGGGAGGTAAAGGTTATAAAGAACACAACAGTCAAATCAAGTTATTGTGGTGGATTTGGAAGGTGATATTTAAGGACACAGGCTTAAAATCCTTTAGAAAGGATGCTTAATTAGTTTTGTTACTGCTGGAAGAACCTGTACACAAAGAAAGACAAGCTTTGTATAGTCATTATACGGTATGCCCCAAGCACTTCAGGGAAATTTGGTGCCAAAATTCTTTTTAAGCAAAGAAAAGTACACTGAGGTTTGCAATAATAAACATTAACATGCTTAATTAAATCAAGATTGTAGAGGTTTTAAGCAAGCAGTATAAGGCCCAAAGTTCTGCAAGCAATTTAATTGTGTAAGTTTTAATCATATATGGAGCTTCAAGAGCTAAGCATGTCTTTTGTGGTTCTTTATATATCAAATCCTAAATAACTGTACTAATCTAAAGTAGATGACAAATGGAAAATACTGTGCCACAAGTCATACAAATATATAAACAAAAATCTGGTAGTAAGCACACTACCCAGAACAACTTCTTCCCTGGGTGAGTTGTTTTCTGTTACAATTTTGCATTTGTCACAGACCCTAAGTCTAGCTTCAGAATATCTCCCATCTGAGACATGATTGTTGCATTCTTGCTGATTTCCTTTCTCTGATGTTGACAAAAATTCACAATACAAAATACTGTTCTGTAGAATATAAGGAAAGACCTGAAGAAAATACAATCAAGCCACTGAAATACTACAGATGGAAAGGTGTAGTGCTAAAATATGTATATATCTATTATCATACATATATATACAGTGTGTATATATAGACACGTGTTACTTTCAACCACCGTTGCAATTTAAGGTTTTCAAATCAAATAGGGTACTATTAAGACATTTGGCTATTCCTACAGTTAACAAAGAAGGAAAGGTTAAGGACAGCAATATATACTTTCCATCATGACGCAATGATAGTGTGCAGATATATTTTCACTGTATTCATTATTCTGCATCTCACTATAAACATGTAACAACGTAGGACTGCTTCTTACTTTGTGCAAATATGGAAGCTACTGTCTAAAGATTTACCAGCCAAGTTTTTTTTTCCTTACATTTCTCTCTGCTCTACTTTTTCGCCAGCTTCCTTGCAATTCTTATAAATTTTTCAGTATACTTTTGAATTTTTTATTGCTGAAGTAATCCTTTGCATTAAAAGCTGAGTTTAAAATGGGAAGACTTTCTAACTGTGCTACTGCATTTAATTTAAAGATGTTTAGAATTATTCTCTGTACTAAAGCAGAAGTCCCAGCCTGCTAAGACACTGAGGTTCAAGGGGTTGAGAAGGGACAACATAATCAGGGCAAAGGAGCTCTGGGAACAACAGTAAACTACATGGTTGTGGGTGACTGGAACAGTAGCAGGGAAGGGAGAGGAGGCGGATTCTACTAAAGTAAGGAAATTAAGTAAGAGAAGGAGGAGAAAGGGAAGTGGTTTTAGGGAGGAGAAGTAACAACTCATAGCTGCAGAGGCAGAGCACCTGTAATGACAGAGAGATACAGCCCAGCTTCAACTGGTGAAATAGATTTGTAAATGTAAACTGGCCACATGGCACAGGATCAGAAGAGCAGGCTTCAGGCATAGGTTGGTTGTTCTGGAGCTCCAGCAAACTGCCAGGAAGCTTGAAGGAGTACAGTCATCACCGAGGTTGCCAGTGAGAAGGGGAGAATAGTGACAAAATAAAAGACAAGCTGGAAGCCCCATCTGGTTGCTGCCACTGTTCTTGTCTCCAGGGAAGAGGGAGAAGAGTCAGTAAGAATGGGCAGAACCACCACAAGATTTACACCTCACCTGAAAAGAAGGACCGCTGCAGCAACTTGCTAGCTTACAATAGCAAGCATTCCATGTACTTGTTCTATATATGTACGGTCTATGAGTATGTACTCTGTGAAATATTGCAGATGAACGTAAAAGTGTTAACAAGAACAGAGATTACCTTCCATAATTCAAGCTTCAGATAAGGGACAAGTTTTCATCAACTGTACTTACATCTGCACAGAGGCTGCAGACTGAATATCTCAGGCAAGGATACAGTCTGATTTTACAACCTAATTATAGCCAGGAAGACTCAAAACTCTACTAAAGACACACTACTAAACAATACTAAAGAAAGATAAGCTGTGGCAAGTAATGATTCAGTAGGGTGGTTTATCATCTTCAGCATACCATTACTGGATCAAGGCTTCATCACACTGATAACTGCCACTGCAACAAGGGATGTGCTGTACTCTGCTAAACATAAAGTGATGGTTCTGACCACCTATGGTTATTAGAGAATTGGGGGTGGGGGGCGTGAACTAAATTATTTTAGCCAGTATATTTTGGGCAGATTTCAAGAGGAGCAACTATAAAGAACTCTACTTTGGCTTCATTGCAATTACTGCAGATTTTGATAAGCAAAAAAAAAGGGTTTCTTGATTCTTGAGAGACAGAATACTTTCACATTAATTTTATTAAATAAGTGACAGATTAGATTCAACTGATACTTAGATGTTTGAATGTTCATCTGAACATTTCCCTATAGTGCATCCTAAATTTCTGTAGTGTCATGCAGATAATCTGTATCTTTGCAGAAACACTGATTTAGCAGCAGCTTATATGCACTTACAAGTAATATGACAGGTTCGTTTAATTTTCATTCCCAGTATATGGTTCTTGATTAATAACTCACACAGGCATAGCGATACTTATTATCTTCTAAATATATTTTCACTTTTAGAGTACTAAAATTCTAAAAGGAAACAGGAATTATAGACTCCCATTAAGATGGGTGTCCCATCCCACCATCTTCTAAGAGGTATACTTTATAACTTTATACTGCAGGCTGAGATGAATTTCACACATTGCCAGTTCTTGCAAACAGTCTGTAGAACAGACCAAAAGAACAATTTAAAATTTAAGTCATTACATTGCAAATTATATATACTTGCTTACAGCTGCTGCTATACAAAACCAGAAATAACAGAATGTCATGCTGTTCACTTAATTTTCTAGAATATCCTACGTATTTAATAATTTGCTAACAGGTTTCTCCCACACTTAATTAGAACTTAGCTTCCTTAGTGTTTTACAAGGCCTTCCAAATAGATTTTTTTTATTATTACTTCTTTAAAGAATAAATCTCTTGATTGTCCCCACTTACTAGTGTCCAGGTAGCATCACAAAGCATTCTTGGAACATGGGAACTGATCTGCATGAACCTAAACCAGTAAATGCACTTCAGTATATATATTGCAGTCACTAATGAGCATTCAGTCCACAAGACGAGACTAGGGCTAGTCCAAAGGAAAGCCTTCATAAGTTTTGGTGTGCAGGCACTGGATCTTCAGCATCAACAGTTTCACTCCACAGATTTCCTTCTATTGTGCCACGCTTCATCACTAGCTAACCTTAGATTACAATGTGTTTCACACTTTAAACAGGATGCAATTCACACACACCGCATTCTGCACGTTTTTATAAGTCTATAAAATATTTTAGCATATTTTCTTAATGTAAATGCACTGAGTTATACTTACTCTAACAGCTTTAGACTATACAACTGTAACTAAATAGTTGATGTGTAATTTTCCTATTGACTTATCTAAAGCATTAATTTTATGTAACTGAAAAAATAGAGAACCTTGATCTATAATTTCCCCCCAGATGGTCAATTTTCTTTGCTATACCACATACATCTAGGTTTTTTCCCAAGTGAATACTTGCCCACAGCTTTAAAGTTTTTCTTGATTAAATAACCTGAAGACGCTAAGCTGACCAAGCAAAAAGAAAAGCCAGAACTTTAAGCCTATATGTGTTACAAATAGTACTGAAATAGTTAGCATGATTTTAAGTGTTTTACCAGATCACATCTCTCAGGAAAACCCACAAAGATTTATACAAGAGTAGTAATAAGGAACTATTTTAAACCCACAGAATCAAGGACTTTCCAACCGGGAGTGAAGAACCATACTCAACCAAACCTAACATGGTAGGCATTCCAGCATGTATGGTATCATAAGACCTCCAAACATTCAAATCAATCTTCAGGTAAAAACAAAAAAGAGCAAGGATGGGGGATTTTAAGTCATCTATTCTATTGCAGTACTGAGCAATTTTTTATTTTTTTTTTTATTGGTTGCTGTTTCTGAAGTTTCAGGATAAATCAGACAGTTCAGATTCA
>NW_009260171.1:424875-457498 GCF_000687185.1 Egretta garzetta
TTCCCTAATAGCAACCTTGTTCAGTCTTTCTCACTGTTCCCTGCTTTCCACGAGAGAACAAATGAGATCTGGGTGCCTTTATCACACAGACTTATGACCCTGCCCATCCTCCCCAACATATTAAAAAACTGTATTGATTACTATCAATTATATTTTTAGCCTCCAATTTCTTTGTTGATGGAGTTGTAGTGGTAATACAAATAAAATTCAATAAAGTATATACCTTATTTTGGCAGATCTGATGGACTGATCTAGTATGAACTTCTGGTATCACTGCTGTGCTGCAGCCTGCATTGAGGTCAAAAACTTCCAATGCTCGGTTGCTGCCAGCTGTAAGTACAATATCTGTACAGTTCTCTGTGTTAAAGCATATAGATAAACAAAATGACAGATAAATAGATATCAAGACTCTGTTGCATTTAGTGCTCTCTGAGCAGCACCAAAAATCTTACAGTCCTAAAAAATTTATGTCTAAGGCTGAAGTTCAGTATCATGAAAAAAATACATCATTTTTACACTAATAGAAAAAGAGTAATAAAGAATCAAATGCTAATTACTTTAACTGAAGTGATTTCCACATCATGAAGTCTGAAGAACTATCAAGAAAATAAGAAATACAAAGGATACAAGAGTAGAAATCATTGACTGCTGAGAGGCTGGTAATCTCCATTGTTGAAGCCATGGGAAATTTCTGTACCAATTTGCAAACACTTCTCTGTTTGTATCTGCAAAAAACATCAAATGAATGCTAGTGTTAATGAAATAAATTATGCTTTGGGGCCACCAGTAAACTCCCACTGGAATCACAAAGCAAACCAAAATGCTTTCTTTCATTATTAAAAATTTAAGCCACAGACCTTTTGACTCGTTGCTGAACTCTGTTAAAAAACTTGGTAACAAAACTGATTTGAATGAACAGAAACATGATATTCGTACACCTAAGATAGATCTTCCATCAGCATGAAATACTAAAATAATCCTGTATGTATACTGAAAATGTTGAAGAGAAAAAAAGTCAAGTACCTATGATCAAAACCGAGAAATACCACTAGCTTCAGTATAGCATTTCATGTGCTGATTATAGGGGCAATAAGAAAGAAAATGAGGAGAAAATAGTGAGGAAAGAATCATGTCCACTTAGATGGGAACAGAACAAGGGACGGATCACACACTAGCAAAGAAATTTTGCTTCCCAGCATACAGTGGACTCCTCAAGGTCCTCTGGGATAGCTGCAAGCTCCATGCAGACGTTGCAGATCTACCAAGCCCTCTAAAATGGCTTCAGACTTATTTATATCACACAGTGCAGAACTGTGTTGGCATTCAGTCTGATCAGATCTTTCTGTTTACTGAAATATATCAGCCCAGACAGCATGGATCCGATCTTAAATCCACCAAAAATCAACAGAAAACATTCCTTAGTAGATATGGATATGTTGGGCAAGAAGAACGTGATCTCCATAGAAGTCACCTAAGGAATATAAACAGAGTTCTTAATAACTGAACTGGGTCTGGTTGGGGTGGAGTTAATTTTTTCATAGTAGCTTGTATGGCACTGTTTTACATTTGTGACCAAAATAGTGTTGATAACACACCAGGGTTTTAGCTGTTGTTGAACAATGTCTGCACAGCATGAAGATATTCTGTGTTTCTCCCTGTGCCCCCAGAGTGAGTAGGCTGGGGGAGCACAAGGGGTCAGATGTGAACATAAACACAGCCATTACCTGAATTATCCAAAGAAATAGTCCATAATGTATAATGCCAAGCTCAGCAATAAAACTTGGGGCGGGAAGAGGGGGAGGAGAAGGAGCTTTTTGAAAGTAGCTATTGCCTGGAGACTGGCTGGGGATTGGTTTGCTGGTGGGAGCTACTGAACAATTACTTTTGCTTCACTTGGTTGTTTTTTTTTTTTTTTCTTCTTTCTTCACTTGCTAAACAGTCTTTATCTCATCCCATGAGTTTTCCTCACCTTTGCCCTTCCAACTCTCAGACCCATCCCACAGGGGGATCACACCACTGGGGGAGAGTGAGTGAGCAACTGGGTGGGGTCTTAGCTGCCAGTGAAGGTCAACACACTGCAATAACTCAAAATTTCTAGATTATATTCTAAATGCAGACGCTTCTACACAGTAAAATAATTCCAATATAACTGTAATTATTATACTTCCATTTTAGCATGTCTGTCTAAAGACAATACAAAAGTCCATGTGTGACACACTTGTAGGAATAATTACTGTGTCTTTCCAACAATGATAAAAGTTTGAAAAACTGAGATAATTTGACAAAAGCAATATGTTATCAGCTGGATCAGTTCAGAAGAGAATGGTTAATGATTTGCTTTTTCTTTTCTTTGTCACTCTCCAACAACGATTTGGTGAGCTTTTCCAGGTAGACAGTAGAGCTACTTCAGCAGCAATGGTGAAACAGAAGGTAAAATACAGTGGTATGCAACTTAATCCAAGAACATTTTGTGGTTTCCAGAAGTATTTTATTCTAGTAAACTACAAATATAAACTTCTCTAGGCTCCAGGAACAAATGATTTATCTCAATTTGGGGGTAAAAATATCCAAGTTAACATTAAATAAGTTGACTGAGATAATAGGAACAATCTAATGAAGGCAGCGTAAAGCTTCCTCTGGTCTAATTTACCCTGCTGAAAGAGGCTTACTGAAACGGATTACTCGCAAATGTAAGAACAATTGTTCTGAGTTAGTTGAAGTATCCCTCTTGTACAGTGCATTCTGCTACATAGATAAACACCTCACAGGGTGTTTCCCAGGTAGAGTTTCACCTAGAAAGCAAACAGTAAACTGAGATTCATCAAATACAAGTTAGGACAAAACTAAGCCAAAATAACAGAAGGGGGAAAAAAAAATTGAAGAGTACCCATTAGCAAAAAAATAGCTTAAAGTTTATATAATAATTTGGGGGGGGGGGTGTTACTGCTTTAATAATACCTCCATAAACTAAGAATTAACAGGCAACACAGAAGGTAGATAATCAGATTGTGGAAGAAAGGTATTACATAATTCAAACAGACATAAGACAAAAAATTAAATGCCACTGACTTGTAATATATAAGAACAGAATTTAAGAATAAATACGTGTTGAGACGTAAACAAAAGTGCACAATCTAAATTTGAAAGTTAAATAATTTCTTGTATGCTATAGAACAGATTGTTATATATCTTACAAAGAGTTTGTTGAGGAATTAATCAGAGGAATTAATCCAGTAAAGGTCAGAAGGTGTTGTAATAAAATAAAATATAGAAGCAGTTCTAAGATACAAACACTTCCTGCAATGATTTCAGAGACTTATATGTCTACATTAGAGCATATTTAAAGTCCTTTGTTGAAAGCATTTATTGTGAGACCCAGATAAAGAAGAAACATTTTGATGACAGACAAAAAACTTCAATGTATGGAAGTATGTTACTATGCTAAAACCAGAAGATGAATAGGCACCTAAAGAAACCTCTCCAAACCCCCCCAAAACAGCTTGATGCTTGATTTTAAGGAAAATGGCTGCACATGACAAAGCCAAAACTACGTGACAGACCACAAATATCATCAGTATAACAGATCATAAGGTTTCAGGATATTAAAAACATTTTTATAGGCACTGTAAAATTTAATCTTCAAACGGTAGTCCCATTATACATCTCCAGACACACCCTTGAGTTCAGTAAAATAAGAAAATCAGTTACATGAAATGGAAAAGAATCAGTTAATCTTCTGGAATGCTTAGAATCCATCATAACTGAAAAAGTCTCTCTTACACTACAGAGGAGGGTGAATGACATTCACTGACCCTATGTAATGAATCTTAGACGTAAGATAAGCAGGGGAAAATCTAAAGCATTTAGAGATGGTTGCTGCTAGAATGTTGTTAGAATTCATCATATGACTTATGTACTTCTCATCTAGTTTCCATTCTATTTCAGACAAAAACCAGAGTGTTTAAGTTCTTTGATCTAACAGCTAAAGCTCAAAGGAAGCAAGCTTAGAATATTCTTATTATCATACTGCTGAATCAGGCCTGTTCAGCCCATTTACTGAAGAAGTTTGAACTGGATTAAAGTGGTTTGGATGAAAATAATTATCCTGCTAAACATTAACTCTCCAGAAGTACCGGAAATGAACACTCTCCTTTGTGTCATTAGCATGATAAATTTTAAACCCACTTACCATGGCCTTTGCTTTATAATATGTGCTGGTAGAGTTTCTCATTTCATCAGAGCAGATATTTTATTATTAATTCACTTATTGTATGTATGAATACTACAACCAGTTGCTAAACATAATGGTTTTAAAAGGCATTGTTTCTGTTACTGGAACAAAATTTTCTCCTTTTTAAACTCCTTTAAAATTGCTAATGCATGATAAAACTATAAAAATGAGATAATAACCCATAGATGTTTTGTTCTGCTCAAATTCATTTGTGACTTTAAAGTAATTAAGAATTTAAAAAAAAAAAAAAACTGAGAAGCAAATAGTTACACTTCATATCAGCATGCACAACTGCTGATGAGAGCAGAAATTCAATAGTTAGTAATTTTGGAAAAGGTAAAGAAATTTGTTTGGATTGTGAATCATTTTGAGATTAATCATAGAAGCAGAAGTCAGGAGATCTGTATTCTGTTCTCAGAACTGCGATAAATCTCCTCTATGACATTTGTAAGTAAGGATATATTTAAATAAGCCAAAAAGGACTGTAATATTCTTTTTCTTATTTCCACATCTCAATTTCACCTTTACAACTGAACCAATATTTGACCATTTAATTAAGTTACTGTGATGCTTAGTTAATTAATATTTATGGAGAGTTCTTTGAAAACTCTGCACAGAGAAACAGTGATATGATTTGACATTATACTGTCTTCACCTCTGAAATACAGTAGAAATCTATTGGTTAGCCAGACTTCATTGCCATGTCCTTCTAATTAAGGGTATAAAGCATGATCTGGAGTTAGATCTAGCATCTTCTTGAATCAGTTCCATTCAAGCATTCTTTCAAATTTGACTCAGAAGGCACGATGACAGAGTTGTGAGAAACAAAAAGAATGATGTAGTGTTCCATAAAAGAAAGAAATGCCGGGAAATTAACTATAGGGAATTCACAAGAAAACGTCAAAACAAATTAACCTCTAATACCTTTTTGATAGATATATATAAACAGACCTCAGACTGGTTTGTGGATTCATTGTAATGTCTATGATTGTGTGGTTGGTCTTTGGCATTACATTAATATCCCAGAGAGTCTAACTGCATATTTCTGAGTTAGTGTTAATGCATCAGGAAATACTGGCAGCATGGTAGTAACAAAATTGTGCTATAAGCACAACCCTACATACATACTTTAAAAGCTTTAAACCAGGATATTATATGCTTCTAACAAAGCAATTGGAGCAACACAGAACACAGGTGAAGTTCAGTGCCCAAGTCCTTGCAAAACCGCTTGAGTGGGCTCTACAATTACATTACGTTCCACAGTACCTTTAGTTTCTGAACTAACTAGCTTGAAGGTAGTTCAGACCAGTGTTCCATAACAGTATGGATTTTCTTCAGGTTACTGGATACTTTCCCCTAGGAGGCATGTGTATTTGTTAAAAAAAAAAAAAAAAAAAAAAAGAGATATCTAGAGCCAGCACATTATATACTACAATAAAGGTTGCTTATTAAAGCCTAAGCCCCCACAAATAGAATGAAAAAAATATGTTTAACTATATCTTAAAACTGAAAGTAATCAGAGGACGGAAGGATCTAAAAGATCAGAATATTGTTTTCAGTCTTCTTTTTCTAAGTCCCTCCATGATCGCCTATGTAAATTTTAAGAGTCAAGAATGGTATGAGAGAAGAAGTTGCCTGCCTCAGTTTGCAAATATTACTTGTTCATGCTATGAATAGATTTCAAGCAAAACTGAGAACAGGAATCACTTTTCCTGCCTTCCAGGTTCCTCCTGTACTATTATGCTTTGCTGTAGGCTAAGCACTTCAGAATATGAGATCTCTGTAGACCCAGTTATGAGAAAAGAAATTCGAGGGGGGAAAAAAAAAAATCTTTTCAAAAGAAATTGTGTCTATGTTTCAGTACTTCCTTTTCATTTTATTCTATTAGTTTTACCCTCCTAAAATAATGTATATACTATAAAATCAAAGCAAGAAATTCTGTATTCCTTTGTATTTAGTTTTCCAGTCTATTTGATATATACCCATTCCATATAGAGTATATGACTAAAATAATACGAATAAGAGCCACAGCAACACCCTCTATTAAGGATTTTGACCAGAAATGGCAGGTCAAGAATCACAAGTGACAGTGGATTAACTGTAAAACCAAGCAGGTGACTGAAAACCACAATTAATTAACCATATTAAAGAATTTATAAACAGAACTTAGAGCATAATACATTAGCTACTTTTCCAAATAAGAAGGAATTTCTGTTCTTTAAAAAGAGTATTTTAAAAGACTGATATAATTTGACATTTTTTTCTCCTTTTGTTTCCTCTATGACTGTTTAAAGTTTCAGTGAAGTTCCACCTACCAGGTTCATGCCTCAATCCAGGAAAGCACTCCTGTTCAAAAACATACTTAAGCCTGTGCTTCGTATGTTTTTCTGTGCAGTGGCAAAAATACCAGAGAAGCAGGCCAGGTTTTCCCATCTAAGGATGCAGCCCAATAGTATTTAATATCATAAATGGACAGGACACACTATTCACATTATCAACCAATAGGCTTCAGTGTTGTAACCTTAATTCTGTTTTTCCTTCCACTCAAAATATAAAGTCATAATAACAGACAAAGAAAAATATATCTTCATGGGTTTTTTAAATGCTGTTATGTCTAACACATACATATATACAAGCGCATATATATATATATATATGTTGTAATAAAGTCTTATATACACAAATACTGCTGAAAATCAGCAAAAGAAAATGAAGAGCAGAGAAGCTTAGTTAAGGATACAAGGACATTTTTAGCTCCAGTTATAAACTAAAGGAACAGAAAAGGTATATCAGACATTTAATAAAATAATTGATTCCAAGTGAGAAAGAAGAATGGCTAACAATGAATTAACACAGGAACAAAAGAGGATAACAAGAAAAGTAATTAGATAGAATATAACAGTTGGGAAGTCAGTGAAAATTATGAAAGTGATTTACTTCCATTTGACAGAGAAGGGAGAAAACAGTCACAGCACGTTGAAGTCTCTGAAAGAAAAAGTATATAGAAATATTCCCACAAGAGAAAGATTTAAGATAGCTTTCCAAATGTAACTTAAGACATTAGTGCACACTAAGATGTAAACAGGCAGAAGGTAAAGCTCAGAAGGTCTCAAATGGTAACAGTAATAGTAAAACTGTATTTGCAGCAGATAAGGTATGCTCTATATAAATTTTTTTTGACATTTCATTTTTTTTATATTATACCAGAACAAAGATTTTTTTTTCAGTTAGCTTTTACTATTTGTTCAATTTTTTACTTCTGTAATATTCTTGCCCCCCATCACACCTCACCAACCCAAAAAATCCCAGATCAAACAGTACAAGTCCTTTCACCAGTCTGTTAAAAAGACATTTAACTCACCGTTTGAGGTCATCCTTGGTTGTGTCTAGGTGGAAACTTAATAGATGAAATTCAGCTCCACAACACAGTAATATAAATGCATCTATAAAATAAAACTGTGCAAAGCGTACATTCTTATGGAACTTCTCTTTGCCCTGAAACGCAAAGTAAACTATTAAGAATGGATTCTAAGATATGAAATATTTTTTGTCCGAGATTCCTGGTGTTAAGGCATAGCCTCCCTGTTATCCTGACCGTATGCCAGGAGGTTAACCTACTAGGTAGTGGCCCTTCCTATTTTTGACATCTATTAATCTCAAAATAAAGTTTTCAATCTATTTAAATTAGTTGGCAGTAAAGTTAATACTATCTGTAGTCAACTGAATCTAATACAATCTAGCTTCATACTCTATACTTCCATTTGAATTGGGGAGTAGACTATAAAGTCAAGCAGAGCTGAGACAATGAAAATAGAATATACAGAGCAGACAATAAAACCAAAACTTCCAAACATGCCCACTAGTTTTGTCTACCACGGTTGTTTTCTTCTTTTCATAAATTGTCATGATAAAAGCCTAATTTGAAGGCAACAAAGACCACCCAGATCATAGTATCAGTTTGAATCACTACCACTCAGTAGCTCTGAATATCAGATTGCATGTTCCTTCTATCAAGCTGTTAAAATGACAATAGTTGAAAGTGCAAAACTGGGTCCTCTGAACCAAACTGACAGGAGGTTCTAATTACCAGAATTAGGGCAGGTTCATTATTGCAGACTGACCAGACCCTTAAAGTTCTGTCTTCTGATGCAGAAACTAACCACTTCTTGTCGTGACTCCAGCCAAGAGAGTTAATTGCACCATCATGACCTAATAAAAATAATGATGGAAATATCATAAAGCTCATTTCTTGCATTTATACATTTCTCCAGAGTTAAGCGTATTGTTTTAATGTAATTATACACAATATTAAAATACATTTTAAATACAGGCTTCAAATGGCTGGATTGAAACTGGTAACAGTAAACCAGTTATTGATTTTTTCTTCCACCAAAAGACATGGAAAAATGTCTCTCATTAATAATCATAATTCACAAAATTAAATAAGGCCAGTGAAATACCAAGTTATTCTACCTGAAATCTCATATGCATTTGTATCACACTGCCTCCATTGCTAAATTGTTATAATAAATATTAAACACATATTAACAAACATTAAAGACACATTTATCTTTTATGGACATTCACATACTAAAAAAATAAGAAATAGTATCTACATTTTCTTCAGCTTTCTGCAATTCAGATTTGACTCAGCTAGAACTATAAAATAGTTCTAAACAAATATATAACAAACTTCCTTCAAGTTAGCAACAAAACAACCATATTCACAGATCTTTACTCTGACAGAAATATTAACGAATTCTATCTCCACACCAAACTGAATTAGAACCACAGATTTGGTTATAAGGTTGTTGTCATTAATAGTGAGTCTTGCTGCTAACAGTTGTACTTCTGATCTTTTTCATTAAATACTGACTGTCTCAGAGTGAAGTGCTGAATTGGATTAAAATTATTCCAAACTGTGGCAAAAAACTCCACAGCAAATAGAAGTTTGACCATCAGTTGCTGATACTTCTATTCAAGTTTCTAAGGTCTGGAAAAGCTATTTTCTTATGCACAGAGGTCCAAACATCAGTCTGAAAAAGACTACCCAAAGAGGGATATTCAGGGAATAATTGCATCTGACTTCAGAGAGTGAAGAAAACAACCATCATTGACAACATGGCTACCAAATACTTCAAACTGCAACTGTGATGGTTAAGGTCCAGAGCCCTATGACTTGCTACTATACCCAAACGGAAAAATAGAATGGTCGTCATGCAAGACCACAGCGCTCTGCATCTGCTTGTTAGCCAGTATTTGGCTCATTAAGAGGCCCAAAACCTGGCATGTAGACCATGGTGTTATTTTGCTCTGACTAATAAGCTGTCCGGAGTGTTGCATCCTAGATTGCTTCATTTCTGCCCTAACAACAGAAGGTTGGATGTCCAGAAAAATTGAAGTTTCCACACTGGAGCTTGTAAAAACTGGTTTATTTTTTGTTATGGGCCTGCAAGAAATGTACTGGTGTGGAAAGGTTCAGCCCAAAGAAAAATCTGGAATCCCAGGATGGTTACTCTACCACTGAAGGCTTCAAGATCTGAATCAGGCTTCATATGAACTCCATTTTGAATTTAAGTGTTTAGAAACTGATTTTACAGAGCTGCAAAGTGCCATATATTCCAGAAGACAATGTAATTGATGGGATGATGCTTTAAAAGGAAGGAAGGTAAGGCTACTGAAATCCAGAAGGATTTTACCACATACAGCAGTAAAGGAACTCACCCCAGCTATGGCAAATAATTGCTTATTGTAGAAGTTTCAGCAACAGAACACCTGATGCTGACTTTGACAAAGTTCAGTATTTTAAAATACAAAGTATAAGCAGTTACAAAAGAATCACCAATCTAATTTATCTAAAGATAAAGATAATTCTGATTCTAATTTTCAAAAAGCGTCCTTGAAATTCAATTTAATAAAAGATATAGTACTACTCAAAAAGAGAATCTGAGTACTGTATTATAATGAGATTTTAAACGTGACCTGAAAACTGCTTAAGACCTTTCAAATAGTTGCAATACTTTATTTTATTCATTAGGCTTCTATTACTGAGCTAGCTGTTTTTGTAAAAACACAATGAACATGGAACTACAACAGCTTCTGCAGGACAGTCTAATTAGATTAAAAAAAAAATGTAACTGCCTGTTTAA
This sequence comes from Egretta garzetta, assembly GCF_000687185.1. Taxonomy (NCBI): domain Eukaryota; kingdom Metazoa; phylum Chordata; class Aves; order Pelecaniformes; family Ardeidae; genus Egretta; species Egretta garzetta. Next base: position 435,256 of record NW_009260171.1, read on the forward strand.
AAATTGTAAAGTATTATAACTTCCAGTTAATAGCAAAAAGCTTCTGCAAGAAACAGATTTTCCATTTTGGTGTCACATAGTTAAAAACAAGATTAGAAACTTACAGAGAAATAACTTCAAAACCCAGAAACATAATCCAGAATCTAAAATTATTAATTTGATCTAAAATTATATTGAAGTTGATCAAAAAAGTCAAAAAAAGAAAAAAATGTCAAACAAAATTAACAAACTTTGGACCATGTTATTCTAATTTTTCCAGATGAAGTCTGATGAATTTCACCTGGCCTTAAAACATTCAAAGTTCTTATGCTGCCCTCTTGTGCACATTTTCTTTTTAGTCAACTGAAGTTTTATATATAAAAAAATATTGCCTTAAATTGCAGGAAGGCTAATCAATTTGTCTCAGCAATTAAAATCTTCTATGCTAGCATATATCTATAAAAAGGTGTATAAACAAGATATTTTAGTTCCCAGTTTCCAAAAACTTGTAGAATTTTCACCGAAAAACTGCATAGGCCCATATGTAAGTACTATACTTATTTTATTCTCAACACAAAGATTTGGGGGCTTTGGTTTTGTAAAAGTATTTGGAAGCCTTGAATTATCTGCATTAAAGAAAAAAACGAAAACAACTTACCAGAATATACAAAACAGTTTTCCAAAGTGGTATGGAACATGAGAAACTTTAGGAAAATCTGAGGTCTGGAAAATTGGAAGAGCCAGGCAAAAAGCTTAAGAATCTCTGCACTCTAGGTCCCCCAGTCCCAAAGCCTAGTGAAGGAGGTTCCAGCTGGCTTGCAAGAGGCCACTAAGCTTCAAAACAGGCGTTACTCAGGGGTCCCCAGTCCTGAGGCATGTTAAGGACAGCAGCTGGTTTTGAAAAAGACTTCTTCAAAAACGCCATGGGGGCTCTTTTAAAGCTGGTTGATATTACTTGCACTTCACTATAGGACAGAGACACCTGAAGAGCCAACACTGGAGAAGAAAGCAGAACTACTTAAAGCTGTAACTGAGCACTTCAGGGAGCAAAACTGAATAAACTAGCAAAATTGCTGTTGGTATACCACTCCTCCCTGATGGTGCATTATAAAAATGTTTTTTGATAATCAGCTATATTCAGATGTTAATGCTGCCTTGAAAATGAATTTTTTTTAACAGAAAAGGTATCTTTGCCATTTCTTGAAAAAGGAAAATTTTACGTTACCATTGATTGCAGCTCTGAATAAGAGCAATGCATCATGGTTTTTAATGAAAAGAAAATGTATTTATTATGACATTTCAAAACCAAAGGCATCTAAGGTAGAAAATAAATAGGTGATTTCATAATAAACTGAACTGTATGGAAGAACTACATGAAGGAAATAAGCATGTAACTGATGGTTTGTGGTTCCTACTCCCCTACAGTTTCACATTTATGTTGCTTTTGAGAAGAACTACATGCATAGGTTGCATTTTTATGCCACCTAAAGAGCCTGAAGTAGAATGTGGTTTACAATTCTTTTCAGACTATGAATCATAAAAAAAAGACATAGAATAAAGAATGAAGGGTATCAATTAAATAAATCAGATAGTAGTGCAAAACCTAAGAAAACTGATAGAACAAAGTCAATTATTAGAAGAACAATTTAGTAATAAATAATTTTATTTTTTTTTAAAGCAAGACAAAGAAAAGTACTTGACACCTTAACTACTGTCACCAGAAAAAGCTTCTCTGTAGTAGCATGAAGTTTGGTGCAGGTTACTTTACCCTTCTCATCTCAATAAATTAGCCTACATTTGCGGAGTGTTGCAGTATTTTAGGGAGCTCTGAATATCAAAATATATTATAAAATCATATTTAATTATACTTCATAGAAAGACAAATATTTTCATTAATAATGTGTCAAAACCTAAGTACTGTTTCTTTCATGATTTACAGAGTAACCTGAACTAAGATTTTCTTTTAAATTTAGAAACCTCTAAATCCTAACCTTTTTTTACCTGCTTTCAAATATGTCTACTTAGATGAATATTTTTTCTTATTAAACTGTCTGTTTTCTGTTATTGCCATTATCAAGCCATTCCTTAGATATTTAGTATATAGCAAGTATATGGAGGTATGGATGCAACAAAGTCATTGAAATTAGTATCTTCCCCCGAGATGAAAAAAAGATAAAACCCAGCTATTACCAGTCTAAAAATCAATGAAGCCTGCATAAAAACAAACTCCAGTGAAAAAAAAATCCAAAAAAAAAGTATTTCACAAAATGGAAATATCACTTTCTGGAGCACATAATCTGTACATACATTCGAGTAAAACCAGCCTGTCTAACTTTTAATTGTGGTTCACATGAAGAGAAGCTGGATCTGTGATGCAAAAGAAAAACTGCAAAGAACGGCTACATAAGACATACTGTACAATTATAATAGCCTTGTGGAATAATTTTGCAACATTTGTCTTCTACTTCATGTTCAGAGTAGCCCTGCTACCAAAGAAACACTGAATTCTTTGGGCACAACTTTTTTAAGCTGCTGTGTACCAAATACTGTAGCAGTACTCTCTCATTATTTTTATAGATGCTTATAATAAGTAAGGGAAGGAAATACAGAGTTTTGGTCTCTTTTGGTTAATTGCATTTAGAAGTCCTGATCTTCTAAAACAATGTTAAATATATTTCAGATATATGGGATCCCTTTGGACAAAATTACTGCTTTTGTTCCAATACTACCCAAATAACAAAATTATGTCAATAAAACCTCAAAACACTATTCCAGCCTGCGGTTTATGTGACTTGCACTATGAATCTGCTGAAATTAGTCAGCAATACATGAGAAAAACATCTTTTAGAGTTCATGAACTTTCTGTTGTGGAAAAAGAGGACCTAACTACCCTGTCCATAAGGCATATTTTCATCAATTTCCTCATGCAAAAGGGAAAATATCAGTAATGTTACCTCCATTAGTGGCCACAATGCCATAGCTTCTTCCACAAAATACATTGAAAATTACTCAAAAAAAACCCCCAGTTCTCAGAGCTTTACTTAGAAATAATTTTCTAAAATAACTTAAAATAGTCTACTTTTATACTTGTTAAGTCCTGCTAGTAAATCACAGTCACCTTCCATTATGAACCTCCACAGTACATCAGTCCTCCTATATGAATTTTCAGTCATAACATTTACTGTTATTAAAACTTTAACAGATCTATTTTGTAGAAATTTACAATGTTAATTAATGCACCTGTGTTTGCACATGCATATACTTTTGCAGATATGGATTTCTCCATAGGAATAGTCTCTTTTTTTTCAAAGAGTTGTTCTTTAGAAGCCTGGGGCTGCAAAATCAAACACATTTTTTGCCAAGTCATCACAGTCAATTTTTGGATAATAATCTATTACTATATATTACTGCAATACACACATGCATTATCACTACAATATACTGGCTTTATTGTTTCTATTTAACTACTGTAATAAACATACACAATGTAGATTACAATATCATGATAAATTACTATTTACCTCCCAGAAAATTGAGTAATAGGAAAACCTGGTAGGCAACTTAATTCTAGAACAAAATTAACCAATTAGAGAAATAACTTCTACACCTTGAATCTGCAGTATCCCCTCTCCCCCATACTTCTCAAGGTGATGTAAATGGAATTTTTTAATTACTATGCAATATTATGTTAAACTCATTATTTCTTTAATAATATAATTTATAAATTTACCTGAAAAAACATTATATGTATCAGTGAGATTGGAATTGAATACCAGTACAGTCTTGTCAGCCAGGCCACAAGCCAGCATCTCTCCATCCCCTGTAAAGAAGAGTGTCTAATGATTTATATTTGAAAGCAACAAGGACCTAATATGCTGTTTCTTTTAATCATAAAAATCATGTATGTCGCTACAACAAAACACACATCAGGTATTAATTTCATATATTTAACATATTTTGCATGAACATCACAAAGTCATATTGCAGAATTTGGTAGGAATTTGTGAACGATTAATTCTTGTCCTGACATATTCTCAAAACAGTTGTTCATCGTAAGGCAGAAATTCACTTTTCACAGAAAAGGTGCTACACAATTTAAGTGCAGAAATGTTTAGAAGTCATTTATATCAGCTTCTTTACACTCATTTTTTTGTATCTTCTTATTAAAGCTACACAACCTTTTCTTATATATTAGAATAAAAAGCACATACTAATCATTCTGGATCATTTCTTAAAGATTATAAACTTCCTTCATAAGGTAATCCTAAAAACTATCTAAGTGCAGTCAGGTTGTTAATTTGTATTGGTAATCAGCAGGGGCACACAATGACTGCATAGACTCCCTTAATATCTACCTAATGGCAGCGATTTGTGAAATTTAACTGTTTGCTCAAAAACTTTTCCTGAAAAAAATGAAATCATAAAGAGCAGACAAATGGGAAAAAATAAGGGAGGATGGAGAAAGAGATCACAGTGAGAGAAAGTAAGGAAATTAAGTGCAGAATTCAAATCAACACTACTAGGTTCACTGTGAAAAGTGCTTTTAAAAGAGGTACCACCAGAACAACCCCTTCATAAAGCTCCTGAGCACCTTTACAAAGGGAGAAGGAATATAAATCATGCTTGACTTCACCAACAATACCCACTGCTATCCACTGTTCAAGTACCATCCATATTGCAGGTTCAGAATGCTACACTCTACAACACATTTTCTTCCTAGATTAATCATGGCAATAGGAACAGATAAGAGATCCGTATTTCTAATCTCTGAGAGTCATCTACTAAAAGTGAATTTTAAATGGGACAAACAATGGGGTAGATGTATATGTTAAGAAGAGGTACTCCAGAATCATTTTTCTGTTATCAGTTATTAAATGCATCAGTATACTAAACTGGCAAAGAACTACTTTATAAAAATATTTTTTACTTTATCTGACAAGCAATATTTCAGCTGACTTTTTCTCCAAATCCTAGTAATTGCACATACTAAAGAATTATTTTCATCCCAAAGAAAGATTTTCATCACAAAAATAATATAAGTAGTCCTGGATAAAATATTCCAGAAAATGCATACCCAAAGGTATCAAAGTCTTTGAGCTCTTCTACAGGTTTCTTCTCCCTTTCCTAAAGTTCTGACAGTATGCATTTTCAGCATGCAAGATGATTGGTAAGTATATCAGGTAAGTGATATACGGTAAGTCACACACACATAATTAATAATACTTAAACCTTCTTGTGCATACAGAATGGGAGAAATAATTTTGCATAGAATTTTGGAGGCTTATTTAATGGAACATAATCTCAAATCCTGAAAAAAACTGTTTTCTAACAGAGTAAAAAGTCATAACTCGTAATACCTCCAATACTACAAAAAAGATGTTTAATAAATCTAAGAATGTTTGCATTAACTCATTAATGCAACTTTACAACCTCTTAAGTTTACTTAAGTTTTCTATTTAATTTTCTTTCTACTATGTACATTTAATGTAAGTTAACTGTACATAAGTCTACTATGTAGATGCACATAAGTATTAATTATTGTGATTCATACTTTATAAAGACCACTTGAAAGATTGTTACAAGCTGCAATTCCAAGTTACAAATTTGCAACAGAAAATACATTGTAAAACTGGGAACCATCTGGTCAACATAGACTACAACAATAACAGAACACCTCTTTACTAGTAATATCATTTTTTTTACTCCAAGAAAAAAAAAAACAAACCTCTGTAGTTTTTGTTAAACCTTGTTTTGCTAAAGTATGGTTGTTTAAGCTTGCGTGCATGTGTGTGTGAGAGAGAGACAGAGAGAAACAGAGAAAGATGTTCCTTCCTCAAAATAAAAGAGGTTTTATACTTAAAATGCATTATCAAAACTACAGTGATGCTTTTCTTTGCTAAAAAACAACCTTTGCTTTTAAGTTCACATAACATTCCAAGAAACAAGCTCTCTGCAACTGGTTTCTTTCAGGAGCCATAAAAATAATTCCTTCCCACTCTCTAGGGAACACTTATGGCTGGAATATGTTTTAGAAAAGTTTCTGATTGCATCTAATTGGTTTTATTTATTGAAGATGAAAGTTGCTCTTGTCCCAAAATATTTATAAAGATATACATTTTAAAATAGTTTAAAAATATTGTGGTTTGCAGAGTGTACATTGAGATAATTATATACTTGGTAATACATTTGTTTGCTAATCTAAGAAGCAGTTTCTGTATAATAATATTTATATGGATTGGAAATTACTAGAAGACTCACTTCTCCAAAGCAGTTAAGAAAACTATCCTTCTTTGGATTATATGCAAGTATTCTTTCTTTATATTTTAACATATAAAAACTGAATAATCTTACATAAGATTTAGGAGTATTCAGATTCTTTTGAAACAGAACCTCAACTTTTAATATACCCTAATGACATTAAGTAAATGTCTCAGAAAATAAATTCCTTAGTGAAAGAAATTGTTAGACTAGTAATTTTCAAGTTGTAGTGGGAAAGTCATAGACTAAGCACAAAAGGAAACAAGATGTAAAATCAGAGAAGAATTAGAAACCTTTTTCACGTGTTAGCAGCTTGCATGGGTTTGCAAGTTAAAAAATTATGACCTAAGAGTACATGGTATTGCCAGAACTTTTCTGGGAATTTACCTAGTAAATCCATGGCCTTAATAAACCTTGTCACACAAATTTTGTTTTTCTTTCTGCACACTGGCACGATTGTACATTTTATAAAGCCTGTACATACCAGAATACTGAATGCAATATATTGGGGTTGGTTTACAAGTAACAGATATCTCTTTCTCATATTTGATTGGAGGAGAACTTTCCAAGGGATATTCTTTATTTGTACTTCAAAGAAGAAAAAAGAAAGAGAGGAAAATATTAAGACATCTAACCCCACTACATTTTAATTTCATTTTTGAAATAAGCATGCTTTGGGAGCTATTCTAAATATTGTTACATAAATAATTCCTGGAAAATGTATGTTAAATCCAGTATAAGAGGCAGAATTAATTTTAAATTGTCATATTTAAATTATTCTTATCAACAAATATTATGAATTCATGAGATCAAGCATTAACATGGACTTGTACATAAAATCAAACTTCAGCTGCATACCTATCTAATAAAAGTATTTAAAGAATGCAAACTCTACCTTGTTGTGACAATAAGCAATATGAAAAATATCTCCATATGTAAAAATAAGAATTACATTGGTCATCTATTTAACAAGATACTACCCCCCACACACAAACTTAAAGCGCTAAGTAGCTTAATCTCATCTAAAGGCTTGCCTATGTGTGCAAGGATTACAAAACTTAGCCTTGAGCTATTAAGTTTTTAAGAAACAGTTTTTTAAAAAAGAGAAAAATGATGGCATTAATCATTCTTTACTTTTATGTTTGTATTACATAGAACAAAGAATCTATATTAATACTAAAAGAAAATACGTACATAATATCCCCATTTAACATTGCCACACCAATTAACAAGAAAGTGCCAGCTCTAAAAAAAGTTTGGGTTTTGTGTCCACAGTGATGATGAATCCACTGGTCAAATTGTACCATTTGTATACTCTGTTTAAATCCATTAGAGTAAGCTTGCATTAGCTTAAGATAACATTATTTTAGGGGTAAATGAGGCACATGATCTGAAATCTCAATCTCACTCTGCCACATTCAGTTATTTTTCTGACTAGAATTGCAGCTTAAGAACATGTTGCAGCTATGCCTCCAACCATATTTAGCACCTGTTCTTCTTTCTAGCAACAAAAATCTAAGAAAATAGATGTGTATATTTTCTTTTGTATGCAAAACTTACTCAAATGTAATTGATAGTGTGACAATCTGAATCACTTTCTGCAGTCATTTAATAGCAAATTTACAATGGCTTTTAGTTCCAGTGATAGTCCTAACTAAAAAGTTCCAATGAGAAAAGCAGCTACAAACTGTATTTCCAATAGAAATTTTTTAATTTGTTCCTCCTCTAATGGAGTTGCTAGATTACCTACCGTTTACAACTGGTCTTCCACTTTGATAGCCCATTTTTCTTCAGAATATTTGGAGAAAACATGGTCATTCTACAGGAAAGAACACAGACTCTCCTATATGAAGCATTAGATGTTGCATGAGGGAAATAGTTTATTTCAAATAAAAAAAATCCCACTTCCTTCTTATTACTTATGTCTACTAGTAACATCAGTAAGTAAGATAATGTACACATTGATGACCAGATAACTTTCTAATGATTGAATGCTCAAGTTTGCAACTAAATTTTGCTTTCTGCACGTTCTTTTTTGGATCATGCATTCTGAATGTCAAAATCCATTCATATAAAGTTCTCAGACATTTCTTTCTGCAAGCTGAAGAAACAAGAAGAGTTTAATCATATGGAAGCGACAGGATGCTTAATATAGATTTTGAAAGGAAGTTGAACGCTGACCAGAAACTGAAAATTTGGTTCTACAACATATTTTTTAAATTGTTTGATAAAATCATAGATGTATTTCACGCGTGCTTAATTTCACAGTCATGAGACTACATGGCTCTATTATGTGACAAAATATCACACACCAATGAAACAGACAAAATAGTACTGTATCTACTCACTGTGGTGCTGCTGTATAACCTGATGACTTAATTTTATTATGGAAAACTAATGGCTGATCTTTCACCATGCTTTTCACTCCTATAGCAAAATAATTTAATTTTCATGAAAATGTTTTTTTAACATTGTATTTCTACAGTTAAGGTAGATACATAGTTAAGCTAGCACAGTACAAATATTTGATGTCTCCTTATTTTACAAAACACATTTATGACCAATCACTCTAAAATGATTACTGAGAAAAGGAAAGAAATATGAACTCTCTTCCAATAATATCCATGAATAGGAACTTCTTTAAATTTTGAATTAACAAGAATATTGTTCTGAGGAAATTTTTTCATCATTCATTCACAAATGTGTTTTGCAGTTGCCTATTTTATGCTTAGACTTTATATGCACTAGCTATAATATAGTCACACCTGATATTTGGAAGATGGAATGTATCTAAAGATCATTAACAAACTGGCTGGTGAGTACACATAAATGTTTGGGTTTTCATGTGGCTTAAGCCATTAATAATGTCTGTATTCACACTGCTGTACTGAGAAACCTGAAGGTTAGTCTCCAGCCCAAAACTAAATATTAGCATTTCACATCAGCAGAAACAAGCTAATGAAATAAATGGTGTAAAGGATGAAATCTTGTTGGTGTTCCCAGGGAAAAACTTCAGGGGCATTGGGAGTGATCACATGGGCACATTTACCTATGCTGAAGATAGAAGCTCCTTCAACTCCCATCAGCTATCCTTTCTCTTTATGTAGTGATGAGACAGAAAAGGGTTCTTCCTGGGAAGCTCCCAGTACCACTTGCCATAGGAGGCCATAGGATTTCCTTAGATCACCTAATCTGTCTGAGTGTGAGGTGTCAGCAAGAGTAGTACAGGCATCAGTGCTGGGTGTCCGAAGCAGCCTGGAATTCTAGCTAAATGCATTCTCAGAATATCACACAACACTAAAAATATAACCTTTGACATTCCAAGAGGTCCAACAAGGAAATCCATAGAGTAAAAATAGATTATTTCTACATGTCTACACCCCACGGTATTTTTATATCTTTCCTAAAGAAAACGTGATGATGAAGAAATTATTTTGTAGGCATATTTTGCACTTTGCTTTACTATTGCTAAGCAAAGAAACTACAACTGCTTCAGCAGTAAGCGGAAGTCAGACCTTTTTTGTTTTAAACGGTAGGATGTTGAGGCAAAAATTAACTTCCTAAACTTGCAGGTACTCACAAAAGACTATTCAGGACAATAAAATTAATCAAAACAGGTAACCAAAGTTAAGAAGTGGCAAATTATACAGAAAAATATATGGCATGCTATAGAAAAAGAAATAATTATAAAAAATGTAAACATTCTACACTCTTTAACTCTTTTAAAATTCACTGAAAGTTCCCAGAGGATTCATTTTAAAAGAAGAAAAATACTATGTTACCATCATTTTCACTACAAAAACATATGTAGGCTATGAAATACTACTAGAAGTATAAGATTTTCCTACTAAAATAAAAATATCATGCAATATGTATTTAAAACAGAAATTGATATATTGATTGTATTAAGTACCAGCCAGTTGCAAGTCAGTTACTATTATGAAAAATATAACATAATTATTTCATTTCAAGTTGGTTTACACTTACTAAGTGTTTTAGTAGAAGGTTCTTTCATGGTTTTCTTTAAAACTTTACACAATGGAGAATTTGTCAATAAAGAACACCTAAGTTATAAAACCAAGAACAAAAATCAATCAATACAATGGACAAAAGCATCAAATTAGGAAAAGGTGTCAAAACTTCTTTTTAGCTATTTTGTATCACACATATATACACACATGCAGACAGTGAGATTTCCATAAATACACATCAGGCATAGTGGATTGGTTATCAGCCCAGATACCCAGCAGCACAGACAAGCCTTGTACCTGAGAAGATTCACAGACTATTGCATTTACATGATAAATCCCATTTCCGTGAAAATTAACATTACTGTATCATCTTCAGTGTATATTGTAGGGGGGGGGTTATCAGTGTTTTCCTGGAAATCATTTACAGGCACATAAAGGACAAGAAAACAGTAGTCAGCATGGATTCACCAAGGGCAAGTCATGCTTGATCCACGTGCTAAACTTCTATGATAAAATGACTGACTTGGTAGATAACAGGGAGAGAAGTGGATATTGTCTACTGTGACTTCAGTAAGGCTTTTGACACTGTCTCCCATAAGATCCTCATGTAGAAGCTGATGAAGTATGGGCTGGATAAGCACACAGTGAGCTGGACTGAAAACCAGCTGAACAGCCAGGCCCAGACAGTGATGATCAGTGGCACATGATCTACCTGGAGGACAGTAACTAGTGGAGTACCCCAGGCATCAATACTGGGTCCAGTTCCATTCAACATCTGCATTAATAACCTGGATGAAGGAGCAGAGTGTACCTTCACCATGTTTGCTGATGACACAAAGCTGAGAGGGAGTGTCTGATACACCAGAAGGTTGTGCTGCCATCCAGACATCCACAGGCTGAAGAAATGGGCTGACAGCAACCTCATGAAGTTCAACAAAGGGAAGGGCAAAGTCCTGCACCTGGGAAGGAACAACCCTATGCACCAGTATATGGCTGTAAGGAATACAGAGCCAGGCTCTGTGCCCGGTTCCCAGTGACAGGATAAGAGGCAATGGGCAAAAATTGAAATACAGGAGGTTCTGTCTGAACACCAGGAAACACTTTTTTAGTGTGAGGGTAACTGAGCACTGGCACAGGTTGCCCAGCAAGGTTGTGGTGTCTCCCTCCTTGGAGATATTCAAAAGCCATTTGAACATAGTGCTGGGCAACTGGCACTATATGGCCCTGCCTGCACAGGGCAGTTGGACAAGATGACCTGCAGAGGCATCTTACAACCTCAGCCATTCTGTGATTACATGATTTCTCCCACTCAGTACAACTAAAGCATGTCAGGAAAACAAGAAATATAAAACCATGTCAAAAAATAGCACTGTATAAAACCATCTGTACTTCAGCAACAGGGAAACAAATGCATAATCCACCTCAGAGGAAAAAAACATTTAAAGTTATTCTGTACCTGGCAACAACTGATAGACTATTCTTGTTTCGACACAGAAAATCACTCTGCTGAGTTCTCATCAGTGCAGCAATGTTAACTTCCAACACAGCAATCATATCTTCAAACATTGAGGCAATCAAGCATAAAACCTGCAGCAATTATACCATAAAATAGTAATCCATTTACTTCATAATTTAAGCTCCAGCACTGAAGCATTTATAATGGAAAATGAAATAACTTTGTGTCATTTATGAAAATTAGTCAAAAATATCCATGAGTTTAGTCTTGTAAAGCATTAAAGTGGTTGATGCTGTCCTTCAAAAAGATGCTTATGTTGCTTAAATATGTGTCTTAACGGACATGCATACCTAATAGCCACAGAAATTCCAATACCTTCTACGATAGATATTTCTGCAGTAAGAGTTGTGAGAAAAGAAACACACATGGAAGAAAGATTGATTTCAGAGACATGCTTATGAACTGAATTTAGAACAAAATCCTTCTTTAAAACAAACACTGCTATATTAAATATGTAGAAAGCCCAAGATTGAGCTCAGTTCTGTAGGAAAACTGTAATATCAAAGATGGAGTATACGAACAAGATTGCCTTTCATTTCCTTAAAAGCACTTTTAGTGACTTTCCACAGACATTTTCTCACAACTCAAATAGTTTTCACAGATTTCTTGGAAGGATTCAGAAGCAGTTCATCTTAACATTTGTTTAAGAAACAAGGTGTAACAATGTTCATATCTTTTTTTCCCTTAAAAGAATCTTTCTGTTCCCCTAATGGTCATTCCTGACATTCAAGGTACACACTGAACACTATAAAAAACAATTCATCTTTTGCTTATTAATCACTTTGAACAGTATACAAACTGTGAGAGCTTTAAAACTACCCAGCTATTTAAACTAGTAGATTCCATAAAGAAGAATCAACCCTCTCCAGAGAAACTACTGTGTAATTCACAGCAAGCAAAACAAATGTGTATAATAATCTGTAAATAAAATGCATAACTAATATTTACTGAAAATAACTGGAAATGTAACCATTCATTAAATCAATGTTTACTGCATACCCACCTTTCCATTAACTGCCTTCCTTGCTAATGCACACAATCCGGCAAAACGAATGCTGAGGTCACTGTAATCTTTACCAAAAAGAACATAGTGCTATAAAATTGCATTTGCATTGCAAGAGAAAAAACTATCGCTGAGACAGGAAAAAAAAAAAATTACTTGTACTAATTTGACACCACCATAACCCACTGTCTTCAGTGTATAACTTTCTAGCTTACCCCCACATAGCAAAGTAGGGCTAGAATAACTTTCCTTGTATTTAACACTCATAAACTGCAAAATCGAATAAAAATTCATTGCTAGCCACTCCACTATAGAAATCTAGTGCCACCACATCTTCTGATATGTCATCAATACAAGAAAAACATACAAAACTGAATTAGAAAAGACTTTTAAAAAACCTACTTAGTTTCTACTGTAGTCTGTAATTTCACAAACTAATTCTTATACTATTTATATCAGATAACAAAGGAAAGAATCACATTATGGTGTAGTCAGATATTTTATAATCATACCTCCGAAAGATAAAAAAGCTTCTAATTCAAAGTTTGCCAAATTAATTATTAAAAAGCCAGTAGAGCTTCCTATCCAAAAATAGCTAGTATTCAGGGCAGAAGATCTATTAAAAAAAAGGAGAAAAAATTATCTGAGTATGATAAAGAAGTTTTTCTTACTACCATACAAGACAAAACAATTGTTTTTTAATACTTGTTACCCATTCCCAGTATAACAACAATAATAAACCAGACAAAAAAAATTTAAATTTACAGCATTTTTTAAATCTGTAGCTCAAAGTAAAAAGTTTCAATCAAAATTGGTGAAGTTTTGAAAACTAAGAACAGAACACAATCCTTGATTTTATCTAAGTGCTCATGGCAAGTCTAAAACAGCATAGGAAATACTTTTCTTCAAAAATTACTGTGATTTATAACAGTTGGGAGATGCTCTAAAAGGACTGTATCCACAAAGAATAAATTCAAAGAGGCAAATCCACATATATTCTTACTTTTACCACCTGTAATATGAGCACAAAAAAGCAGTGAAATTTTAAGGTGTGTTTGTACATAGTTAAAGGACAAGAGAAAAAACAGTACAAGCTAAGGGCGGGGAGGGGGAAACCACCAGGCAAGCCTGGAATATCTGTCTCAGTCTGTGCTTAGTGGCAGTAGCATTGCACTTTTAGGTAATGAAATCCAGCCTTTGCAACACTACAGACCAGAACAACTGGTTACAATTTCAGTCAACACCCTCACAGAAGAAAAATGTTATCAAGCATAACTAAAAATGTTTTGATGCCACCATAAATAAAAATTGACATCAACATTTTAATAGATTTTCCAAATAAGAGTGAGTAGACATTGGTTTGATTTGTAAAGTCAGACCAGAAGACTTGAAGTAAGGGTATGGAAAAATATAAAGCAAAAAAACTTGGCAAAAAAAAGGTCACCACAGTGGTTTAATACTTCTTTATAAAGAAAACAAACAAAAAAACCACCCCAAAACAGTCAAATACTTTAAAAAGCAGACTGGGAAAGACAGTTTCAGTTCTGGTTTGTGATACTTTTGTGTGCTCTGCATTTCATTGCATGCAGGAAAAGTGGTAAATCAGGGATTGATCTGTTGTTCAGACAAATCTGAACCACCTGCTAAAACTAACACATGGTAATTTAAAAATTAAACAGAAAAATACTTACAAGTACAAAACTCTAAAAACAAAAGATAGTGGAACTGGATTAATAGTAAGAATTTAATGGTCATGGCTGTTTATAAGCAGAAAAAAACCCTCTAACTGCGATAGCTGAAAGGGTAAATAGTCCTTAGATGTGCAATATCAGGTGGGTATTGGAAAGTGATGTTAATTCAGAAAATTATTTCAATTAACCTATTACTGTGGATCCCTTTCAGGCAACCATGTCCAAACAGGGCATTGGAAAAGAAATGAGATTGAATATCAGAAAAAGTCCAAAAGCATATTACAGAAAACATGCCTTATACATGGTGCAAACTATTCTATCCAGAAGAGTAGAGATAACTTGTTCATGAACTATAATTTACTATGCAAGGAGGGAACTTGATAGTAGCTGGTTCTAGACTATCAGAATAAAAAAAACATACTAAAAGCCAATAACTGTACATGAAAAGAGGGTAATTCAGATTAGAAGTAAAATGGAATGAGTCAGCTGCTGGAAAAACTAGGGACACGGTGGATTCTTCATCACTGGAAAACTAGCCATCTTTAAAGATGTGCTGTAGTTCAAATCAAACCTATAGTTTTGATGAAGACAAAGTTTTGATGATTTGAGAGTGGTATTATGCAAGCAATAAGACTAACTGACTGTAGTAATTAATCTTCTGACAGTCCATTAAAGTATGTCTGAGATGTAAATCTTAAAAATTACCACCTCCTTCCTCTTAATGGTAGTCCTGAAAATGTAGGCATTGTGAAAATAACTTTTAATAATTATTTCAGTTCAACATAAAGACAAAGAAAATGATCCAGGACTGCTGGATATTTTTCTTCTCTGTTTATAAAAAAATTGTTTATATATCTAACCAGAGGATTAACCAGTTATACCTATACAACTCACTACAGGGCAAAGGGTAGAACAAGAGTTTCCTAAAACATGATGTGGCTGAGAAATTTATCCAAATGACAATTACAAATAACAACAAAACCAGGTTGTTTTATAAGACAGTTCTTATGACAGTATCCTGAACAGACCCCCAGGTGCCTGATAATAGGGTTAAACTTCTCTTCAGGAAAGAAATGCAATATAAGGATTAATTTAGGTCTCTCTCCTCTACCTGGACAGCCAATTCCATGGGAAGGTATAAAAACATCATGCTTTGAAATGTCTCACTCTCTGACAGAAGTTGGGCTAGAACAGGTTATGTAGGTCAAAGGTTATTTAAATTTGGAAGGCAAACTGACACAGGCACACAGTGACTGCATCAGACTTATTTCCTTAGGAATACAAACTAAAAATAAATTTGGTTTTTAATTGTAATTGGCTTCTTAATTATTTTTTTAGCGGATCTTCCCTGATCAACTGGTGTCAATAGGTGTTAAAATTGATACTCCCAATGACATCTTAATAAAATTATTTTTCACACTAGAAATCAGGTTTAACTTTGTATCAGTTTGCATATATTATCTGCCTAACAGTAGACTGCAAAAACTTGCGGATAACTAAATACATTCTCTGATTTTCATATTGCATTTTTAAGAAAATAGTAAGTTGCAGTGGAAATAATCCAAGAACCAATAGGATTTCCTAGGAATAGATTCCAGACAAACACTTGGTGGTACTTTAAAGGACTTACATGTTTTCTTCTTTATGGAAACGTACTAAAAAGTCACAGTGTTCAATTAAGAGGATAGGCAATGATGTTTCCACTGATCCTTCTGGTCTCATGTTCTTTGTTTTGCAAAGCTTGGAAGTATTTTGCCCTTCACCTAAGAAAGACGATCAACAATACTAGCTATCAAAAAACACCAAAATAAGGGAAACAGACAGGATTTAAGAGAGAATTAGAAGTAGTAAAGTAGCATGAACTGAGACCACACTCAAGAAGTTTCTATTTTAAAAGATGGATCTATTCTAAGAGCCAGCCCTCTTTAAATACCTTTACTCATTCTTATGTTATCTTTAGTACTGTCTTCTTTCAAATACCTAGAGATAAAAATCCAGAGAGCATACTTAAGGACTGAAAAGTATTTGGGGGAATTTAGGTGCATTCATCTCAAAAAGTGACTCTGAAAGCCGTATTCCATCAACCCTTAAACATGCTGGGCACTTTTCCACTTAGCCTGAAAATTCCCTTGACACTGAAGTTACAACATAATACAAAAACAAGATGGAAAGCCACCTCAGTTTCATCTTCCCAAGGAGTCTCCAATCTGTTATGCAGGCACAGTTCACACCTAGGAACTACTATCACAAAATTCACCACTAGGCATAGACACTGCATCACTCTCTTTCAAACATCCAAAGGTGAAAGTGACATCCATATATTTTCAATAATAACAAGAAATGTAGGAGTCTTTCTCATTAGGTTAGGACCTCAGGATTATTGAGGCTGTACCACTAGGCAGCTAAGAATACAACAGCCACCGAAGTCAGAAAACGAGCAAACAAGGGAAACCAGATCTCCCTTTCCCTAAAGAAAGCTCCCTCTTGCTTCCTTTTAGGAGGACCTCAGCTCACTTCAGCCAGTGTGCAGGTAGCTGAATGCCTCATTTGGGAACGTGGGATCACCTTGCTGAGGTTACCAGTGCAGCCTTTAAAGACTAATAAGTACTCTGTGTTATACCATTGGAAATACCACAGCCAGAGAAATACCATATCATGGAGGGACTGCTATGGATTAAAAAAGAAAAGAAAAGAAAAAAAATTCCTGGAAGCTTCAAAGGTAACTGAGAAATGTAACTCCACTTAGACAATGGATGAATTTTTAGGCACTGATTTTGTTCTCACTGAAGCCTTGGGCAATGAATTCAATAAAAAACATAGTTCACAACATGCAATGTTTTATAAGCAGATACATTGGCCAAGAGTTTATTACAGACATACATGCATAATTCTTTCCAGATATGTCAAATAATTCTTTTCAGAAATGCCAATAACGAACTTCCATATCAACTTCAGTAAGAATTCCATGCCACAGTCTGAGACTCATAACTCTATCACTTACAATAAATTCTCGTGGTATAAAAAGCGCACACTCAGTAGCCAATAACAACTAGAATATGCCATAAACAGCATTCTAGAAGCACTGTGCTACCTGTTTCTTTTCCAGATTTCCAGACTTTATTATAGAATTTCTCCTGCTCTTTCTTTAAGTTGATATGTGCCACGCAACGGTAATTATGATCACTGATTAAACTGAAGATCCAAAGCTGGAAAAAAAAAGAAAAAGCAATTGCAATAACCTTTTGACACTAAACATGAAGCTTACATGAATACAAACTAAAGGGCCAATACTTAAAATGGTTGATGTAACTAATGAATTTTTGTATCTGGAATCTTACCTTGGACCAGAAATTCAGTTATATGCATTTCTAAGATTATCAAAGGATATATTCAATATTAGCAAAAGCAGCCATTATCAATTTGAACTGCACATCTAATTCCCACACATATATGTCTGAAAAAAACTCCCCATAGACTATTTCCCCCGAATTAAAAATCACAGGTAATCTACATGTAATTGCTCGCTGAGTCATGTACATGAATTTCATTTATACCTTTCTCTTTTTAGGCACCACTATAGATAATTCTTTAAATTTCTTCACAATTCACTGAATGGTAACATTAAAGGAAAACAGCTGGAAAAATCTCATGTAAATATATTCTTAACATTAAATTGAAGAGGAGGTGAAATGCATATTCACATTTACCATATTTCGATTAGAATTCCAACATGCTGAAATCATAGTTTCTTCCATTTATTGTCACGTGTTTCATTCCTTGGCCAAAATATGACAATCTTATTTTTCACCTTTTTTCTTTTAAAACAGATATATTTATAGCCTTTCAGTGTACTCCACTTACATAATCACTGATTACGCTCTTAAAAACTTTCTGGGTTTTCAGGAAAAAGTTTTGTAACAGAGGTGTCATATATCATATGTGGCTTATGCTCAAAGCACTAAGTTATGCTTACCAAAATAGCTGTTGTAACAGTTCAAAACACGTATGCAGATTGTGAAGCTTTCTTATAGACAGATACATTAATAATAGTTGACTGTTTTGACATAGAGACTAAGCTTAATGGGTAATTCTTACCTGTCCCTCAGCAGATCCAGTGATAATCTGTTTATTTTCTTCATCAATTAGCAAACTTAGCAAAGGAAATGCTGCTTCAAAAAAGATAAAATCATTCCCAGAGTAGACACAAATCAGATATTTAATTAAAATACGTGATTCAAAATTGAATCCTCCTATTCACAAAGGTGAAAAAAAAAACCCTTACTGCAGTTCTTAGGCTTGCACAGTGCTTTATGAGGTGTAGCCTTTGTGTTGCTAAGGGCTTCCGATTTGCAGGTCTGTGGCCTGCCTTTCACCCAAGCTGCCATGGCAGGGGTTTTCTGCAGCCTTTCACCCAAGCTGCCATGGCAGGGGTTTTCAGAGCCCCTGTGGCAGTAGTTTTCCCTTGTTGTTCCTGTGCTATTATTCTCATGGCCTTGCACCTGCAAACCCTGATATTGCAATTAGGGCAGGTTTTCAAGGGAAGCAATTGCCACAGGCAGCCAGCAGGGAATAACCTGTTCTTCCTCTCCTTTCCTGCCATGTGGTTTTGGCTTTTAGTCATCATGAAATTATCCAATAATATGAATGCACAAAGTTTAACAACCAATCTCCATGCATCTCATGCCCCCAAAGTGTGCTTCAATCACCACTAACACTGTCACCACAAGTGGGAGCAACCAACAGGGAGCTTGAGAAGGTCCTGTTGAAAAATACATGGTTCCTGTAGGAAAAGTGCTATTGGAGCAAGGGTTCCGTGCTGCAATGGAGACAATGCTTGCCCTCTTCCTCTTCTCTCCTTTTGCTCTCATCTTTCCACAAAAGTAGCTTTCACCTCTAAAGTTAATATATGTCATCAGCTACAGACACTGGTAATAAATCTACATATGGTCTACTTAAAGTAGTTCCTTCCATGTCATACACAAAACTTGAAAGAAAACAAGCACATAGTACTCAGACAGTGGAACTATATTTACACAAAAAAAAAAAAAAGAAAGAGCTTTTTTGCATATCTCTGTAAATGGCAACAGCTACATGCACACCCTGTACAAAAAGAGCTGTTTATGAAAGTACACTAAAACTATCTACCCAGAAGTACACTTTAAAGGGAAATATATTTACTACTGGCTTTAAAGGAGAATAAGTTTACTACTACCTAATCTACTAGAACTGTTTTCACTAAATCAACTAAGTACTTCTATAATAATAGAAGTATAGAATAGAATATATAGAATATATAATAATATATTATTTTTTAGAGAGAGAGGACTTTTTTGTTGTGAAAAAGCATATATAAAAAAGAAAACTTACCTGTTAATACTCCTGACTGATAAATTAACTGGCCGGAAGAATAGTCCCACACCTTTAGGAAAAAAAAAAAAAAGTAAAGATAGGCACCTACTTAGATCTTTAAGGAAAACACAAACTTCAACGGCCATCGTGTGGTGAAAACAGAGAAATGCAGCCATTGAAAATGATGCAATATGGTAGATTCTTTTCAGCACTTTTTTCCAACTACCTAGGGCTTTGTTTAATTGATACTAAATTATTGAAAATACTTGCAAAATATTTTCATTCGATTGTCATTTTAGCCCCAACATTTATCAAAGTTAAAAAAAACCCGGAACAACTAATTCATTAGCATTTTTTATAATTTATCCAATCTTCATTAAATTAATATGAAGAATATAGATCTTTTCCTTCAATCATTTTTACCTTGATTTAATTTATTAGATTAACATAAACTAAATAAGAAACAATCAATCAGAAAGTCAGGATTACTAATATTTCCTAAAATTCCAATTCAATCTTTGAATTTTTTTGTCCAAGACCAGGACAAAAATCAAAATCACATTTTCTCCAGAACAAAGAGTTACATAAAAATTAAATTAAAAAAAAAATCAATCTTTGATATAGCAAACTTTAATTTTTGTAGAACCAAATGTTTGGCTATGTTTAGAATCATATAGAGAACAATCAGTAGTAGACTAAGCTGCATCTAATCAAGGTACCCACCCCAGTATCTCCTGGAAGATACACCTGGGTTCACTCAGGCTCCTCGTTCCCCCTTCCTGTCTAAAATGTCTTCAATTGTCATCATGTACAGCAGCAGCAATCCATAGTGTCATCATATAAAAAGTTGTCTTGCAAAAAATCTTACCAGTATGCAGTAACCCAGCCATTGCATGCAATAACCCAAAATAATATTCCCGAAAAGGAAAATTCCAGTCAACGTCAACAGACTCAAAATGAAATGCTTTCATTCAGTTCAGCATACTGAAACACTTCAGTTACAGCCAAACTGATAAAAATATTTTATTTCCATTGGCCAGATTATAATAATCACCAAAGTTAACACTTCACTCTAGAAAGTTTTGAATATATAAAACCTGCATTGTTATTTTTAAAACGAGTAATTAATTTTTACAGTAATTTCCCAAGCAACTCTAAAAACAATGTCCTGATCTCTATAAAGTCAAACATGCTTTTTGCTTAATCTTCAGGAAATAATTGAAGTTTACATATTCACTAAATTATGGTTTTTTAAAGTGCAGCTCTACAATTTCCTTGCCTTAAAGGTTCTGTCTTCTGACACTGATATAAGCATACTTTTCTCCCATGTGCAAAACTCAGCAGCAGTCACTGGAGCCAGGTGGCCATCCAATTCAGCTAGTATAGCTTCATCCTGTGATTAGTCAAGTCAAAATAAAAACAGATTAGGTTTCAAACTAAAAATGACAATCAGTTAAATGTTTTAATAATTAATAACTGTTGGTAAAAATTGTCAGATTTTAATTCAAAATATTATTCCAATAAGATTTTTCGTATTGAAACTGCAGCTCTGTATATCATCCTGCTGGCAAAACCACTACACATTTAATTCTTCAGAATGAATGATATGGGAGTAATTTTTCAGATGTCCTCAGAATGTTTTCTTCTTCTAAGTTATTGAGATAGTTTCACTTCAACTTTTTTAATCTAGTCTTCTATCCGGTATATGATGCATTATCAAGCATTATTTCATACTTATTTTTACCATACAATAAAAATTAATGCTTTTTCTTCATTATTCTGACTTTTACGTATCATGGTTTTATTTGAAAGCAAATAAAGAAATATCAGCACCATGGCTACAAAGAATGGTATCTCACCTTTGCACTTAACATGTAGATCCGATTTCCAGCACATACTGCCACTTGTCGATCATCTGGACTAAATCTTACATGAAGCACCATTCCCAAAAGAGTTCCTATAACAATTCCTTGAGGTGTTAGCCCTGCAGTAATTTTATTGTTAGTGAGAGTCAGTGAAACATAAAACTCTGGTGCAGTGAGATTCTTAAAAGCTTTGCACAGCAGTTATCTAACCACAGAGCTATCCTGGTTTCTATCAGGAAGATGTACAGAACAACCCATAGTTTAATTATACCAGGCTCTTGGAAAGCAAAACACAGAACTATGCACCAGAAGGATTCTTCCATCTGCCTTGTTGCCTAGACATGATCTGATACTCTTTGAGATACTAATAGTGAGTGTGCCCATCAAATCATACTTCCACTGAAGACTGCCAGGGGCGGGATTTTTGGAGTAGGGTGATGTGCCATGTTCATTTTGGGGGCAAGAAATCCTGACTGAAGCCCAGCAAAACAGGGGTTTGAAAAATGCTTCTTCCAGGAGAATATCCCAGCCACTCAGCCATCAGGCAAAGGGGATTTCCCTTCTCTTGGTTTTAATTATTCTGTGGGAAAGGCCTGAAAGAGGAAGTACAC